>NW_011906580.1:0-2408 GCF_000151845.1 Pteropus vampyrus
TGTTAGTACTTAAGCACATTCTAGGAGGTTGTGCTTAAGCACATTCTAGGAGGTTAGTACTTAAGCACATTCTTCAAGTCTATCTTCAAGTTTGCTAAAATTTTCTTTACCTGTCATTAATGTTAATGTATCTTTTGAATTTTTGATCTCTGTATTTTTTTCTTAGTATCAAACTTTACCTGAGACAAAGAAAGTGGAAACTAATTTTTTGGCTGAGAGTTTAGATTAATTGGTATCTATTACAATATAATTAACAGAAACTGATAAAGTAGATTTGCTAGAAATTTTACATCTGCATTACTTTTAGAAATTAAAAGGAAAAGCTTACCCCCTACAATGCTATTAAAGTTTCAGGATTTGTTATATACTCATGAGAAAGTAGATATACATTTTAAGATTATTTCACTTCTAAAGATGAGAAATACAAGTTGCTAATATTTTCCACAAGACACAAGTTTTTTCATAAGAAGTTTTTATACAGAAATAATCTTTAGTTCATTTCTACAAAAAGGACAGAAAGAAAAGAAAAAAAAATTAAAACTTCACTAATTCTTAGTATTGCTTATTTTTTCAGCTAGAAAAGTGAAATACCTTCCATCCATGATAATGCAAGTAATCCTTCAATCATATTCCAAGAGTGACAAATTTATGTGAAGTAAATTATCTTTTAGGTTATATTGTTTCATTAAGACTCAAAAATATCTGTTGTTTGGTCAAATCTAGTCTCTAAGAGTTACATTTGGAAAAGAATTATATGAATGATTGTTTCTAATGTCTTGCATCCAAAGTCACCTACTCAAAAATGTCACCACTGAAAACTCCACACCCATTTATCTTTATCTGGATACTCTCCTTTTTTTCCTGTTTCTATAAATTATCTGTGACTTAATGCCAAGGCCAATACCTTACCTTTCACCTACTCAAGGTCATTGCTTCAGTAATGATCCCTTTTGTGTGTTATATCAACAATTTTTTCCTCTTGACTGCATCTGTCCAATCAGCATAGAATCAAGCTATTATTTTCCCTTCTGAAAAACAAAACAAAACCATTCATCATATTTCCCCCTCAAGGCACTGCATATCCAACGCATGTCTAACTTCTCTTTAGATTATGATTTCTTGGAAAAGGTGTGCATACTTACCATTTGCTGATCTTGCCTTGCTTTCTCCACAGTGCTTACTACTCTTGGACATATTTTATATTATATGTTTTATATTCTCATTTGTTTATTACCTGTCTCATTCCAGCCAATGACATTAAATATTTCTGAGAAATTGTATACCTGGAGCTTGGTGCTGTGTCTAGAAAAAAGTAAATGCCTCACATACATTTGTTGAATGACTTAGTAACAGAGAAGGTACACACAATTTTTTTTTTTTCTATAATAGTATATGTAACATTTGACTGCAAGGAATTTCACATTTCTTTTATTTTCTATCTTATAAATAATCTAAATATGGCCTTGTCTTCAACTACTTTCTTTAGTGAGAAATTAAATTTCCATCACACTTTGCCCTTTAATTCTACACCTAACTTTCAGCCTTGAAATAACACAGGATTCCCAGTTTCTTCTATGGGCCTCAGAGAAGCTCCTCATGCAATTATGAATGTCTCTGAAATGCTCCTTGTCCAAGTTCAGGGACATAATTTGAAACAGGTGGTTCTGATGCTATTGGCAAAATTTGGAGTCTGGAGATATGCCCACCCAACACCCCAGAATCCTTGTAGTTGTGGACTGTTTCACTTCTCTCTCCTAAAACCTTCAACTATTTGCCCCATTTTTTCTCATTTTAATTTTCGTTTCTATCTTCTTACTTTACTGACAAAGTGTTGCAATCAGAAGAGAACTTCCACTGACTCAAACACCGCACCTAACTGCATAATTGCACCTTTCCCAAGTGCTCTGGCTTCAGTCCTGTTAGAATGAATGAGCTGCTCATGCTTCTAGCGAAGACCAAGATCAGTAATGCCAAGGTCCTATTCAGTGTCTGAGGTCCTATTCTCGCTCCTCTGCTTCAGGACAACATTCTATCTGGCATCATTAATTTTCCCTTCTATAAGATCATCCTCCGTGGCATACACAAATGCTGCTATTTCTTCATCTAAAGACAAACAAACAAAGGACAACAATAAAACTCTCTGACTCCATCTCTCTCTCATGTAGCCACACTATTTCTTCTACTTCGATTCTTTCCTGTAGAGTAAAACTCCAATAAGATATGTGTACCTGCTATTTTCAATCTATTAAAATAATATTTTATCAACCATATCTCACAAAAACTGCTTTTATCAGTTACAATGTTGCCAATTTTATTTGTAATTTTGCCAATTTTATTTTCCTTGAATTAGCAACAGCATTTGAAAATTTATAAATATTTCATTCTTGAAAAATGTTTTCACTTGCTTT
>NW_011906581.1:0-1527 GCF_000151845.1 Pteropus vampyrus
GCCGCGTGGCTCCGTCGGCGTTGTGGCGTTGTGGCGTTGTGGCGTTGTGGCGTTGTGGCGCTGTGGCGTTGTGGCGCTGTGGCGGCCCGGCCTGGCTCCCGACTCGCAGGCCCGCGCCAGGCCAGGCCGCGTCAGAGACGGGGTTCCGTTCTCGGGTTTGCCGCGGGAGCAGAGCAGGAGTGGCCCCGGCGCGCGGGCGCGGGGCGTGGGGGCCTCGGATCCAAAGGAGCCGCGGGGATGGCACACTCACACCTCAGGTGACGGCCCGGCGGGGTTCGGTGAGGGCGAGCAGTGCCACGTGGTCTGCGGGGTTCGGGGAGGGCGAGCAGTGCCACGTGGTCTGCGGGGTTTGGGGAGGGCGAGCAGTGCCACGTGGTCTGCGGGGTTCGGTGAGGGCGAGCAGTGCCACGTGGTCTCCGGGCTGCCGTTTGGGGGGCGAGGTTGTGTCACGTGAACGTGGCCTTCTGTCCGTCACCCGCCCCCACGCTGGCCCCTCGCTGGCGGTGGAAGGCGGTGTGTTCCGGCGCGTTCCGGATGTTGGTTCACTCGGGGTTCGGCAGTGGTGGCCTTTTTTTTGGTCCAGCTTTGGTGAGAACTCTAGTGAGATGTTGGGCGTCCTGCTCCGTAGTGGGGTGTGGGAACACGTGTCGGGGGAGAGCGGGGTCGCTGCGTCTCGGCCCCGGGGGATTCTGATGGATGATGTAGAACACTCCGTGCGTCCCCCAGGACCCCCCAAGTGGCTCCTCCCGTACTTAAGAGATCCCTGTTATTGGTCTGATTTGCCGTGATTCCCTGATGCTGGATTGCGGCTGCTCGGAGGTCCAGGTCGTTGGGTTCTGGTCAGCCGAGCTGTGGGGGGCCGCCTGGGGGGCAGGAGCCTGTTCAGAAGGCTGCACCCTCCCCTGTAGGGTGAGAGGCCCTGGGGGCAGGCGGGAGGTGCAGCTGCAGGTCCTCTGCTACCGGAAACAGGAGCTGCTGCTGAAAGCCGGGTCCTCTGCCCGGGCCGGCAGAAGAGGCGAGGACGGAGCTGGCCTCGTCAGGACGGGCGCCCCCGTCAGCTCTGCTGGCCCTTCCGCACCGCCGGGAGAGAGGGACGGACGGGGCCCGAGACGGTGCAGGGAGGTGTGGACCGGGAAAGGTGACCGCCACTCGCAGGGTCGGCCTCACTGGAAGGCCCGTGTGGGGCAGCAGGGTGTGAGCTGAGCCGGGGCGCTGCCCGCCCCCCAGTGCTTTGCAACCCCAGGCGTCTTAAAGAGTCAATACCACTTAGTGCCATCACCTGCCCTTAACGTGCCCACTCGGTTCTCTGGGAGGAGGCTCTCTGCAGAGGACGGGCATGAAAACACGAGCATCCGAGCATCCGAGCCGTCCCGGCGAAGGACGTCTGTTCTAGCCGCAGCAGAACCGTGCGTTGTCTTTAATTACCGTCACAGGAAGGTGACCTCTGCGGGCTGTCCCCGCCTGGGGACCTCCTCTGGAGTCATTTGGGAGCATCCCAGGTGTGCCTTGCTACCTGCGGTCTTTTCT
>NW_011906582.1:0-2429 GCF_000151845.1 Pteropus vampyrus
ACACTCTCTCTGTCCCAAAGTTTCATTCACCCCCGCTGGAGTCTGGAATGCCCATCTGCTTGAATTCTGTTGATGCTAAGATATAAGCAACATCCTGAGGACATGAGACACAGAACAGCTTGGTTTTGATGGACAGAAGGGAGAAGAAGGCCTGGCTGGAGGCAGAGTTGGGGGAGGCTCTGGGCACCAGCTGCAGAGAAGGGTTCAGGGAAGCTTGAGTAGTTCTGTTTGGCTGGAGGAGAAAGTGGGTGGCAAGAAGGCACAGGAAGGAGCAAGAAGTAAGTCTAAGCTCCATTCAGCACCTCCTGAGCATTGGACCGCATACCAGGCCCTGGGACAATTGATGGGAAAAGTGGTCTTGCTTCCTGCCCTCAAGAATCTCTGGTTCTGGCGGAGGGGAAAGGGATGTAGATGACAAACATACAATGAATTAACAGGATTCTCAGTTGTGCTCAAAGAGACCTGAAGGCTGAGAGAGGGGTTGGCACAGGGTGGTGGTAGTGGGTACTTGTTTAAGCAGGGTGGTCAGAGGGGGCCTCTCTGTGACCTGAATTTGGAGCTGACCCTATAAATGCTGATCGGGGTGAAGGGGCAGAGGGCAGAGGGAACAGCAAGAGCAATTTCCCTCTAATTGCATGAGAAAGTGGCAGAAGCCTGATCCTAGAGGCCTTGAATGCTCTTGAGGAAGGTTGTTCTGGTGGTAGGTGCAGGACCCTCCCTGGTAGGGAGGAGATGGGAAGCAGGAGACCTGTCTGCAAAGATTGATGGAGAGCCTGCTGTGCACACTATTGGGGACAGTCAGTGGTGGATTGTGGACCAGGCGGAGGTAGGTGAGCAGAGAGGAGAGAGCCCTTCATTGGGGTCAGGATCTGAACAGAATCCTGAGACTTGAGACAAGCAAGTTTTAAAGGGAGGATCTGGACCTGCGTGTAGCTAGAGGTCGAGTCAAATAAGAGAAGAGACATCAGGAGAACTTAGAGCCAGACCCCAGACTGGTCAGTAAGAGTCTTAGAGGCGAGCCAAGTGCCGGGTGTCGTGAGGCGGCTTCCCCACAGCCTGAAACTGGAAGTGGACTGACAGCACACAGTTGGCAGAGTGAGCTCAGGCTGATACATTTGCCTGCGTTAGACTCAGAGGCCCATCCAGATTTGTTTACCTGCTGTGTTACTTTAGGAAAATCACTTGGCTTCGCCGAGCCTCACTTATAATACTGGATCAGTTGGAATTGCATTTGGCTACATATAACAGAAGAAAAAATATATATAAACACCCAGGAGGTTATTTTTTTTATATAACAAGGATCTCAGAGGGAGTCATTCCAGGGCCAGAGCAGTGATTCAAGTGCATGATCAAGGGCGGAGATCCCTGCCATCCTTATCATGTATCTTTCATTCTTGTGGCTACAAAATGGCTGTTCCACCTCCAGATGTTACGTCTGAATTTCAGGCAGGACAAAGAAATTAAAGATGACATGCTCTCTGCATCTGTCCTTCTTATCGAGAAAGCAGTAGATTTCCTAGGAGCCCCACTTGGTGGACTTTTGCCTATATCTCATTTAGCAGATATGGTCACATGGCCACCCTAGCTGCAAGGGAAGCTAATGAAGTGAATATTTCTAACTGGGCACTTCCGTTCATTGGGCAAAAGGAAAGAATGGCTAGCAAGATAGCTTGCAGGATCCCCTTTAAAGTTCCCACCTCACAGAGGCTGTTGGGAAGATTCAATGAGATAATTAATGTGCATAAAACATTTAGCATCTGGAAAAGAGCAACTTCTCAATAGATGGTGGCTGCGTTGACTATACTGCTTTTCCTGCATTCAGTCACTCATATATTCATTCAGCAAGCATATATTATGTTCTGGGCACTGTACATGTATTATGTCCTGGAGACATGACAAGGACAGGTCCCGTTCTTTTGGTACTCATAATGGGTAGAGAAACAGTCTGATTCAATTCAATCAGTGTAATAAGAGGGTTGGAATGTCCATTTATTTGTGCCTTTCTTATTTCTGCTATGGTCCTACCACTTAGAATAGTGCCTGCCACACATTATGAACTCAATAAATAGTTATTGAATTAATGAAATAATATAATACTTATTAGGGGCCTACTGTAAACAGGGCTTTTTGGGTGAGATAGAGAAAGTGAGTGAACATCACCCCTCCCCAGAGAGGAAGTGGGGAAAGAAAATCGCTACAGGCCAAGCCATGTGCTGGGGACCTAGCAATGAGCAAGACATCGTGGCTTCTGTCCCTATTGAGCCCATCATCTAGGGGCAGGAGCACTGGAGAAGAATTCTGGAGGCCTGAGATCACATATGTTCATGTACCCCGGGGAAGTCCTGTCCCTTTTCTGGGCCTCAGTGTCCTTATCTGTATGACGTGTTTGAGGGACCCTGTAGGGGATATCAGTGATGCTGGAGACAATC
>NW_011906583.1:0-1463 GCF_000151845.1 Pteropus vampyrus
GTGGCTATGGCTTTCGGCCCTGATCTGTTCTCATACACTGGTGGAATATTCAGTAGCCTATTTGGGAGGATTTAAATCAAAAAGTCCCTCCTCTCCCCTTGTATCTAACTTATCAACCAAATTGCCGAGCTTGAAATTCCACAATTTACACATTTCCTCAGACTGGGAATTAAAAGAGAAAAACCTCAGAGGAGGGAGGAGTGCTTCCAAAGCCCCTTAGTCATTTATTCATGTGTTGTCTGTGAATTAGCTGAGCAACTCTTTTCAGCAATGACAGTAAATGAGAAGGTTTTGTTGGAAAAGAGACGAGGGCACCCATTCTCCAGTGGCTACTGGGTCCCACAGCAGTATCTTGTACCAGGAGAACCCCAGGCAGAACATGGAACACCAAGTCAATGAACACTCCAGTTGTCTTGCTTCATGGGTTATGCCGTGAGGACTTGTGTACCCCTACAATGCCCTGGTCCCCAAGCTGCACCTGCATTTAGCCACACAGTGCTAGTGGAGACATTAAGGGAGTCTCTGGTGGCCTCCCTCCTAGAGGCCACAAGCAACGGGAACAATGAGCAAAACACCCTGTGGGGATCATTCTCTGGGGGGCCGTTATCACGCTCCCAGTAGGTACTGAAGTAAACAAAGGCAGCTGCTTTTGTAGCCATCACCCTAGGAACCTTGCAAAATGAGGTATTTACTAAGGAAAACAAGGACAAAGCAGAAAGAAAAAATACGTCATTTCCAGAACAGTACAAGCCTGAGGGTGGGACAGGAGGTCTGTTCCCTCATCCTATTGACATCTGAGGGAGTTAGTTAACTGAGGTCCAAGAGAAAGTGTTTTGCTCTTATCAATATACTGTGAGTGAGGCAGACTTAATAAATCTGGCTCCACCTTTAAATTGCATTAAAACTCTGCAAGTATGCTAATCGCATTGCCTGATTTGCTCTGAGAAGGCAAGCAGAGAACAGTCAGCTTCTTGGCGCTTTCCTCATAGCTAAATCTCAGGGTGAATATCTCAGCAACAGTCGGAAACACCCAGGTGAGTCTTTTCTGAAAGAGACGCTGCTTTGTGGCTCCCCAGCCTGTTCTCCCACTAGAGAAGAGCCCAGTCAACTTACGTTTAATAGTCATTTTTCCCTTTAAAAAGAGAAATTGCAAGAATTATCACGGCTGGATGATGAATTATATTTATAAAGACATTCTTCTATTCTTTAATTTCAACTATACTAGTACTTACTGAATAGGTACTATGTACCAAGTATTGCCTTTTGATGTTATTTTATTTAATCCTCCCAAGAGCACTTTTATTTCCCATTTTACAGATAATGCAATTGAGTACAGAAGACCATAAATAACTTGCCAAGTGTCACAAAGCTAGTAAATGACAAAGACAGTATTGGAACACAGGTGTCTGTGTCTCACTAACAAGATCACTGTTTATGTCTAATTATTGAGGTCATTTTAACAC
>NW_011906584.1:0-938 GCF_000151845.1 Pteropus vampyrus
GGCGAAGGTCACCGACCCCCACCGAGGCGGGTCCCTCAGTCTTCGGGGTGAGGCTTCCCGGGAGGGGGCGGGAGGCGCAGCAGCGCTAGCCGGGCCTGACTCAGGCCTTGGGCGCCGAGGTTGACGCTCGGAAACGGGTCATGGAAGGAGCCTTCTCGGGAGCGGGTGTCTGATCTACTCCCCCGGGGCGGTGCCCGGAGCCGAACAGCCCCGCAGGAGGAAGGGGATGGTAGTCCAGACCGCCCCGCTTCCCAGGCCGGGCCTGGCTCACCCTGCTCTCTTGCAAGCGCCCCCGGAATGCCCTCTGGATGTAGCCGGGGGGGGGGCGCGGGGAGATCCTGCAGTGGTGGAACAGGCCTGAGAGCCCAGGCAGGGCTCCGCGTCTTCCTGGGAGAGGGGGCCCTAAGAGCAGTAGGAAGTGGGGCACCCACGCAGGGACTCCCCAGGAGCGAGGGGGAATGGGGACCAGTGAGGAGAAACCCATGCCGGGGCCCAGTCGCCCTGGCCAGGGCCCCTGGAGCCAGGGCCCCTGCATGACCCACCGCCGGGGCGGTGTGGGTCTGGCCCTGCCCACCCCGACCCTGGGCTGCCTCCTTCCGTCTGCCCGGCCTGGTCTCTCTGGTCACCCTCCCCACCCTCCCCCCAGAAAACCTCAGCCACACCCAGGGCGTCTGAAAGAGGCTGAACCAGCGGCTCCTCTGCCCTAGGACCCCTGCCTGGGCCCCTCGGTGACCACCTGTTTTTGTCCCCCACTCGGCAGGCTGCAGTGCCCCCAGTGGACCAGGAGCTCCGGAGAGCTGGGGGTTGTCCAGCCCCCTCTGTGCCCTGCGGCAGCCCCAGCCGGAGACGAATAAGGACCAGCTGCTGTTCATCGCCCCTGCTCTGCCCCCTCGCCCCCAGCCATGGCACCCTTGCTCGCCCTGTTCCTGGTGGCCCTG
>NW_011906585.1:0-2202 GCF_000151845.1 Pteropus vampyrus
TTCTCTCTGTTTTCTCTGGGTGTACATCTAATAACAAGTACTTAGAACTTGTCTTGCTCAATATGGCCTCTCTCTAAGCTATTAAGTCTAGTAGTTTTTTTCTGATGCTTTGTGTAAGAATGCTTTTAAAAAATAATGATTTCTTTTGACTATAATACAAATATATATTCATTGTAGAAAGTGTGTAAAATATTGAGAAATGCACAAAAGGAAATATAAAGCGCTTATAATACCATATCAGTGTTAACTTTTTGTTCTCTGTGCTTCCAGTCTGTTCTAGATGAATCTCTCATTAGATAATCAGATACATACATACATACATACATACATACATTGATAGATAGATGATAGATAGATAGATAGATAGATAGACAGATGATAGATATAATATTGCTTTTTTAAGCAACGTATTATGAACATTTTAATGAAGTATTATTTCTCAACACATTTCCCATGATCTCATAAAACTCTGCAATATTGATAGTCTTTCACCATTAATAATTATCATTTTACACTTCACTGTGTGAGGGTCCTCTAAGAGAGTTTTTAAATGCTGTTTCATGAAAGCATATTCTAGATGATCCATTCTCAATAATTACCTCATGACAGTTTTCAGCACCTGAGTTTGCATCTGCATTCCCCGTGTACTGGGGCCATGGTGTGCCACGTTTATTGTTGTGGACTGATGAGAAAGGGCAGAGGTCAAATTCATAAGTAAATGACAGTATTCTTGGTTCCACCAAGTGAAACCAAAAGACGTCATAGTGTGCAAGACAAAAGTTCAAATAGAAACAGGTGGCAGCAGAATTGAGTCATCACATGGAGGCAGCCTGGGTAAGTCAGACTCAGAAAACCCCAGAAAGTCCCTACCATCTTCTCATAGCAAGCAGTAGTCAAGGTTCAAGTGAATGTACTCAGTCACCCTAAATTAATGCTGTTGATTTGAACTTGGTTTGTTTGTAAATATTGCATTTAATTATATAAGAACGATGATCATAAAGAGTTGCTATATGATTTTATATTGTGACACATTTAACTTAGTAAAAACAGTTTGAGTTAATATTGGAGAGTGCTCTGTAAGAAGTTTTCTTTTAAAGTGGATCAATACAGTTCCTCAATTTGGGTTGCACTGTTCTCATAGTTGCATCTTTATGCATAGCCTTAGAATAAATTATTTCCTTAGGGAAATTTCCTACACATAAAGTTCTCCTAAATATTATAAACATTCAAGGCGTTTGATGTTTTTGTCAAATTTGAATAGTTACCGTTTCTCCCTTTAGTTTCACCGTCATTTGCAGTTATTTTCCGCAATAGCCCACTCATTTTAGTTTACTAAATATTTATTGAGAGCTCACCATGCAAAGCCATCATGCTTGCCACTGAGCCTTCAAAGATGGATGAACTTAGTGTCTGTCCCCATAGGAGCCCACTCACTAGTAGGAAGGTGATTGCATAAGCCAGCAGTTCTCAACTGTTTGTTTTCGCTTTTAGAAATGATGGAGGACCCCGAAGAGCTTTTGTTTTTGTGGATTAGATCTATCAATACGTACTGCATTAGAAAATGAATAAATTCTTTAAATGCCATAATCCTTATTTTCACTTAAAAGCTTATATTTTATCATTGGCCACACATACTGTCAGCTGTTTCCCTTGAAGTGATGGGCATTTGTTCATTTTTTGAGAAAATGTCTGCCATATTACCCACGTCTGCATAACCATAATTTGTCAGTCACTCATTTAAGATAAAAATGGTGTCCCATAAGAAAAATGCAGCTAGTTCAGCTGGCAATTCAAACAATCAAGTAAGTGCTTTCCCTGAGACAGCCATCATACTTCAGTACGCAGAAGTGCTTGATGTGTGCTTGCCATTATATCACATAGAACATTAAGAAGACATGTACACAACAGTCAAGATTTAAAGGATTAAAACATTCTTATGTGAAATCGGCATTGTTTTTACCGCGAGTGTTCAGCAGGTGAGGAATACCTGACCGCTATTGCAGTTTGGTGCCATTGTCTGATTTATGTTCAGGCTCCAGCAATTTAACCCAATTTATCATTTGCACCGTTAGAACAAACTTCTACCCAATGAAAAAGGCAAACAACGTCTTAGTCTTATTCGAGTAAATAATGTCGTAGCGTTGTGAAAATGGTTTTGACCTGTGACCTCCCTGATAGGGGTCCTAGGACTCATCGGGGTCT
>NW_011906586.1:0-2384 GCF_000151845.1 Pteropus vampyrus
CACTCACTTTCTTTTCTCTATCTTCAGGTAAAAAATATTTCTTTCTAGAGGCTCTGTTTTCTCTCCTAATGCCCTCTGTTTCTAGTTTAAGATAAGCTTTGAAGAATAGGGAAGAAATGGAAGCGTTTGCCCCTAATTTTAAAAAATCGTTAAGACTCCTGGCCCCAATAAACGACCCTATGCTGTTACTTTCACCTTTTGTCTGTATCGTCTTTGCATGTTTTTACATCACCCTTCTCGGAAACAAAACAAAACAAACACCATTATATTTCATGCGCTGATCAGGCCATAAAGTTTTTATTGGGGAAAAAAGAGTCTCCCAGAAAACATATGTCCTAACAAAGAAAAATGTTGGAATATGAATTTTTCCACAGTTTGTGCCTAATTATTTTGGAAGATATTCGTTTACATTTATGAATTATCAGAGCCTGGGAGGATAGAAGAGAAATCAGCATGATAAAAATCTCTCTCTTAAGCTACATTGATATGAAAATAACAAAATGATGCAGTGCAGTTAGGCTATATCTGAAGCGTATTTCACAAGTGAAAATGGAGGACAGAGTTGTCCACAGACAGCCAGTTGTCCACTCAGAGTGTTGATTGCAGGTCAGCAGCATGGATGTCTATTTAAAAATGCAGGATCTCAGACCTCCCCTACCCTGCTGAATCAAAACCATATCCCAAGTAACTCACAGTGGCACATATTTTCATGGCATAAGTTGGCAGACTCAGTAGTTACAATTATACACAGAGATGAGGCATGTTGCTTGGCACTTTTTGCCCTCCTCCCGTTTAGTTTCACTTTAGTCTGCTTGCCTGGAAGTTTTGTCAAATTTTGATTCACTTACCTGTGAGTTGATATTCTTCAAACCTGGCTGTGAATGCTGATTCTGAGATATAGAGTTTAATGATGGAAATGAGGATGGGAAGGAGCAGATGAGCCTCCACACACTACCACTCACAGGCAGCATACCAGCCACCTCCGGCCTGAGGAGGAGACATGCTTCTCTATGCTCCTGCTTCAGGAAATTCAAGGGGAAGGAAAAAATCGTTTTCCTCTCTATGGCTTTGGGACTGGAAAGGGGGGCACGAGTCCTGGTTCATTTTAAAATCAAGTTTTATTTCCACACAAAAAAAGTATACCCAAATATTCATAACAGCATTAATTATAATTGCTAAAAAGTAGGAAAAAAAACATGCCAATAACTGATGAGGGGATAAATAAAGGTGGCACGTCCACAAATGGAATATTACTCAGATGTAAGAAGGAATGAATTACCCGTACATGCTATAACAAAATGAACCTTGAAAATATTATGCTAGGGGAAAGAAGTCAGTCATAAAAGATCACATATTGTATAATTCCATTAATAGAGATAGAAAGTGATTAATGATTGTGTAGAGCTGAGAGGAATGGGAGTAACTGCTAATGTGTGTGGGGTTTCTGTTGGGAGTAATGAAAGAGTTCTAAAATTGTAATGGTTACACAATTATGACTATATAAAAACTATTGAATTATATACTTTAAGTAGGTGATGGAAATGAGGATGGGATGGAGCAGGTGAGCCTCCACACACTATAAAATGCGTGAATTATATCTCAATAAAGCTGTTATATAAGACCAATGTAATTTTTGCATTTCATGTTATGATCATATAAAAATGACTGCCATTTTGGTCACATGCAGTGAAAGGAGAATGAAGATGGCCTGGCTGGCCCCAGGCCAGGAGAGATAAGTACACAAGAACTTTGGTTCCTGACATAAACTATGCTGAATCCAAGGGACAGAGCTTCCCTCTCTTCTGCCAGGATCCTGCCCTTGCTTCGTTCTTTCTCTTCAAATTCCCAGCATCAGAAGCATTTCCACTGACTAGACCACAAAGGTTAGGCTGTTTCCAGAAGTTCATTGTGTAAAATGTATGTGTGTGTGTGTGTGTACATGTGCGTATGTGTGTGCGTGTGCGTGTGTGTGTGTGTGTGTGTGTGTGTGTGTGTGTGTGTGTGTCTCCTGGGAAGAGAAGGGAGCTAACCTTTTAGGAAAGCATGAGCAATTGTGAGCTTTCAGACTGGTTCATCAGATTAGCTGATTACCACCATAGAAAATGCAAAGACGACTCTTGGTGGGATGGGAGTTAGTTCAGGAAATAGTGTGGCCATGGGAGCTATGATGAGGAAAGGGAAAAGCTGAGGAACTGGAATGCCCCTGGCTCCTTACCTCCAGACCTTGCTTCTGTTCGTTTGGTGTACACACTACTTCTCTTTGCTCCTCAAGCTTGCTGCTCCCTCTTCACATACACAAAAGAGTGACAGAGGACAGCTACCCCGTCTTCTTAAAAAAGACATTGCCACAAAAACAGGAATCTACCACTTCCTTGATACAATAG
>NW_011906587.1:0-2074 GCF_000151845.1 Pteropus vampyrus
TATAAGCAGTCATTATTCACCAGGTCAATAATTTGCTAAACATTAGTTGAATGTTTACTGTGTGCTAGGCTCTGTGCTAGATAGGAGGTAAAGCTCCTTCTGGCAAGATGTGTGACTTAGTAGAGATTATACTGAATGAATCATTGATTTTATTTTTTTTATTTCTGATGTTTTAATATTCCTCAAGATTAGAGAAGTCCTCAGTTTGTAAATTAAATTATCATTATCCATTATTTTTCCGAAGCACTTATTTACGAAATAGCATCGTTAAAAAGAATTAGCTGGACTGAAAGAGCATACCCTTATAATGCAAAGTTCATTTATCTCATCTAGCAAGTGCTGTATCAGCTCATACAGAAATCTGAAACAAATTGTACTGAGCAGTTCTTTAGGGTATAGCTACATCAGTGGAAAATTTGCTCTGTTGGGCCCAACAACTATTCCACCTTATCACAAGTCAGAAATACCAGTATTGCTATATGCTCACCTTCAAAATGTCTTCAGGAAATTGAAGAAAAAAGATAGCTATGTCATTACTTAACCTGTATGGAAAGCTATATAATCAATTTAACTAACCTGCTCTATGAAAGCACAGTTTATAAAATAAACTTACATAATAGCTAGGAATGGACTATTTAATTATGGGAAAATTGCCGCTGAGGGAAGACATTTTGATGAGGATCCAAAACGTGTTCTCTGAGTACCTGCCTTCTCTCTGAACTGCTAACCATTTGGAGACAATTTACCCAAAGTGGATCAAATCTGCAGATAATTCAATCTCCAGACACTAAAATAGTCAGTATTACTAATACCTTTAGCAATATTTGGTTCAACCATTGACTGTTCAGTAAAGAGACACCATAAACCCATGAGGGTTGGGGAACGGGTGGATCAGGAAAGTGGTCAAACAGAAGTTAGTTATCTTGCTATAACTGAATCTTCTTTTTTTTTTAAAGATAATATTTCAGTTATCTACTGCTATGTAACAAGCCAGTCCAAAACTTGGTCACTCAAAATAAAAAGGTTTTACTCTTTTTCTGATTCTTAGAGTCAGCAATTAGGATAGGGTTTAGTCAGGCAGTTCTGCTCCATGCGATGTCAGGGTCATGCACATGGTTGCATTCAGCTAGAGGCTGGCTGGCCTGGAAAGTCCAGGAAGTCTTCATTACCACATCTGGCAGCTCAGTGCACTTCCTCCATGTAGCTTCCCTGGTTTCTACTCATTCAGTAGTCTAACTTCACAGCATGGTGATTGGCTTTCCAAAAGGCAAAGTGGAAGCTGCCAGGACTCTGAAAGGCTAAGCCTGGAATTGGCATAGCGTCACTTCCACTGGTTTCTATTTATCAAAGCAGGTCATAAGCCTAGCCCAAAACCAAAGGAAGAAGGGGAGGTGGCTGAGTTGACTTAAAAGGTATTAAAAGAGACAGAATTGATAGCAGTCATCTTTAGGGACTATGCACTAAAAATAGTCCATTCAGTTAAGGCTAAAATAATCATATATCCTTCATTTGAAAAAAAAAACACTGATCTAATTTTTCTACTACTTTTAATTCATTCTGTTTGAAAAAAATTGTAAAGAAATAGTCAAGGCATACATTATAATGAGTAGGATCATAGTAGTAAGCAAGGATTTGTCTTCAAGATGGCTTTCCTAACTATATGCTGAACAGAGGAGGAAGAAATATAGAAAATTCGAAGAATATGTTCCCATCTTAGGTTAGTGTGAGACTGAGCATCGACTCATCACACCAATAAAAATATGAAAGAGAAAGAAATAAGCTGTGACTTGTCATGAGATCATGTGATATACACCAACGTGACTGATGCTCATGGGAAGACATACTAATGAGAAAGAATAACGATTAAAACTTTCCTGAGAAAATGAGATATTGATATTTTTCAATAGTAAAAGGAGAGGACAGAGCAATATAAGTGAGCAAATATAGAAGTAAAAATAGTATTGCATATGATTTTACAATAGTGAGAAGACCAAACTCACCAGAGAAGAAGTATGCAAATTTGGATAGAGAGAGGTTATCCTAAAAGACCTTGTATTTAGAGAGAGGATATATA
>NW_011906588.1:0-1442 GCF_000151845.1 Pteropus vampyrus
TGTGGGGGAAATAGGGTTTGCTAAAAAGATACAATTTTTCATTTATAAGATGAATAATGTTTGAGGGTCTAATGTGTAATATGGTGACTATAATTGATAACACTGTACTGTATAATTCAAATTTGATAAGGAAGTAGAATTTAAATGTTCTCAACAACAAAAAAAGAGTAAACGTATGAGATGATAGATTTGTTAATTAACTCAAGAGGAATCCTTTCACAATGTATATATATTATCACATTGTGTACTAAATCTATCATAATTTTATTAGTTGTACCTCAATAAAGCTGGAAAAGAAAAAGAACTTTATGCAAGAACTGTAAAAATTAAAAACAAAAAAATGGAGAGCGATGTGTGTGTGTGCACGTGTGTGTCCCAGGGTGAATGTACACTATGACAAAGAATCTACCTGATTTACAAGTATGACAGAGCCTCAGTGAAGGGGATGAGAACAAAAGGCATGAACCTAAGGAACTTTGGAAAATGGTATATTGACCAGACATTGAAGGCTAAAGACGAAAGAAACTGTGCATTTACACTGTACGTTAGCTGGTAAAGTTGTTTCTTATGGGAATTAGCAATTCCGAAACTACTTTATATGTATTCAGGAGTCGAACAAATACGTAAATGAGTAGTGGATGGTGAGAGCTGCATTTCCCACTGTTGGAAAGGGAAGTCACAAATAAGCAAGGGCAGGAGGCTCCAGTGAACCATGTGGTACTGGATTAGAGTTGGACACATCACTATGAACTTATTTTTAGCTTAACATAGGTACAGAAATCATTATAGAAATGTGGTGCATACATGGGTTAGTATACCTGCACGTATTTCCTACATCTGTCTACTGAGAGGACTTGGAAGTAATGATACCCACAAGCAACAACATACCCAGATCTTGGTGTCTAAATGCCATTCTCTAATAAAGATAACCAGGGCTTCTTGTGAAATGGGTAATTGCGGGTCCAGAGCATCTTGTATTGCCAGAATATAAGGAAGTGCTCAAAAAACAAAGGAAGTGGACATGTTGAAAGACATAGGGGCCAACCTCAGAGAGCTCCTAATAGCCAAAGCTAGAATGACTTAAGCAACAAAATAAACAGTATAGTTCTACATTATAGCCCAAAGTATAAAATAAATATACATAAATTTATGTAGGGAGAAGAATCATCTTCTTTGTAGAAGAATTCCAAATAATTTATGTAGATACTTCTTCAGGAGCTTAATTTCCCCCACATATACCCCGAGCTACTTCACATGGTGTGCCACATTTAGGGTACCCACATTCAATGCCTGAGGATTTAGCAGAGAGGGTAAACACTGCGTCTTTAAATGAGAAAGTGTACACCTTTTTCCTCCTACAGCATGTCAGCATCTCAAGTTCATTTTTCAACCTACGATATAACAGTTTGTAATAAAGCCTTTATGAGCTCATGGAAAAAAAA
>NW_011906589.1:0-2793 GCF_000151845.1 Pteropus vampyrus
AGGCACATCAGTGCCGAGGTCGTGCCCATGGGCCCCCCGCCGCCGCCGAAGCCCCGGCAGACCAGGGACAGCGCCTTCATGGAGAAGCTGCACGCAGTGGACGAGGAGCTGGCCTCCAGTCCTGTGTGCATGGATTCCTTCCAGGTGAGCAGTGGCCTCAGTCTCCGAGAACGTCAGGCGGAGCAGTCTGGCTGTTGCTCAGGTTGGGCAGCGGGAGGGGAAGGAACCGAATTCCGACAATGAGGAAAAATTGTGAAGTCGTAGGTCTTTGGTACCCCGTTTGGTTCGTGCTGTTTTGCTGTGAGGATGGCGGCTCCTGTGTGACAGCCCTCAGCCGGACTCCCCCAGATACTGACTCCCCCCCCCCCCCCCTTTCTCTCTCTGCACAAACATCTGCTCTAGTGCGCGCACCCTAACAGTGGGGACGTGGCTCTGAGAACAAGGGTGCAGTGACGGCGTCTCGTCTGGTAGGGTCCTGATGTAGATTTTACCAGTTGTCCCAGTAACGTCCTTTATGACAAAATAAAAAAAAATCTTTCCTGATCCAGGATCCAATCTAGGCTTTCACGTTGTGTTAGCGGTCTTGTCTCTTAGTCTCTTTTAAATTACAACAGTTTCTCAATCTTTGTTTCTCAGAGCCTTGAACATTTTAAACCTCGTAGACCAATTATTTTACAGTGCTCCTCGATTTTGGTATTTCCTCGTACTGAGATTCGGGTTATGCACTCGTGGCACAGGCAGCATAGAAGTGACGTGTCCTTTTCCGTGCTTCCTGTCAGGAGGCACGTGACATCTGTCTCGTTAATTTTGATCGTAGAGTTAAAGTGGTGTCTGTTTGATTTCCTCACTATAAAATTATCACTTTTCCTTTTTGGAATTAATTAGTGTGTTTCTTGGGATATGTTTTGAGCCCAAGCATCTTTCCGCTCACTGACTTTGGCCCCTGTTACTTTTCTTGAGTGGAACATCTTGACCATCACTCCGGTCGTCGTCAGGTGACGTTCTCAGCGCCATCATTTTGCCAGTTCTCTGTACGTTCCAGGTTCTTCCCCCACGTCTTGTAGGTCAGCGAAAAACATGTCTGTTCTGAAATTGGGAAAAAGAGTATTGAATGGAACAGCTCTGTCAGAGGTCACTTAATTCAGTCACCCTTCCCTGGAGCGAGCGCACCATCGTGTGGGGGGTTAGTGGTGTTTTATATAACCCTTGATTCCCACACACGTGGAATGGTCTGACGTTGGGAAGCAGCGGTGTGAGGCAGAAGAGGCCTTGGCGCTCATAGTCTGTTGGAGAGAGGGACAGCAGACACATAGGTGGCTACGAGTGGTGGCCAGTGCTCTGAACTCAGTGGAAACCAGGAAGTAGAGTCGTGTCCATGAGAGCACTCTACGTAGGACGTCAAGAAGGACCTCCCAGAGTGGATGATGTGTGAGTTGAGCTCTGAATGAGAAGAGGGGCAGGTCTATTGGGAGCTCGCTGCAGCCGTCGGGGCCTTTCGGGATCCGTTTGCAGATTCAGCCAGTCCCTGTCCCAATCCCAGCTGCTTTTCAGTTTTTTGTTTTTTTTCCCTCGTCTTTGCAAAAATCGCCAAGTTCATTCTAAAATTCGTGGGGAAATGCAAGGGACCTACGGTAGCCAAACCAATCTTTAAAACAACTCACAGTATCGGAAGTATGTACTTCGTGATTTCAAAAGTTACTGCAAAGTTAAAATAATCAAAACAGTTTGGTACTGGCATAAGAATAGACATAGATCGATAAAACAGGATTCAGAGCCCAGAAATAAACCCCGACATTTATGGTCAGTTGATTTTTGACAAGCGTGCTGGAGCCAATTAATGAAGCAGGAACAGACTTTAACAAATGGTACTGGGGCAGCTGGAAATCCACATGTGAAAGCACTAGGTTGGACCCTTACCTCACACCACATACAAAAATTAACTCAAAATATGTCATTGACCTAAATGTAAGAGTTAAAACTGTAAAACTCTTAAAGAAAACACAGGAGTGAATCCTGTTGACCTCTGATTAGGCAGTGGTTTCTTAGGTAAACGCCAAAAGCACAAAGTGACACACAAAAAATAGATACATTGGACTGATCAGAATTAAAAAGGTGTCCTTTTGTGCTTCAGAGGATGCCATCGAGTGAAGACAAAGCGAAGACAGCCCGCGGAATGGGGGGACATGATCGCAAGTCACATGTCTGGAAAGGGACTTGTATCCACACTACATGATGAACTCATAACTTAATAATGAAAACAACCCAATTCAGAAACGGGCGGAGGACAGATGGGAGGGGGTGGGGAAGACGGGTGACGGGGAAGGGTTACGATGTACCGATTGCCAGTTATAAACACAGGGGCGGGAGGTAGAGTGCAGCGTGTGGAACGCAGCCCTCTGTGGGATCCCGCCGCCACCCCCGCCAGGGCAGGCACAGCGAGCGAGCTGCTCGGTGCCGTGTGCCGGCGGCAGTGAGAGGCGGGAGGCCACCGGCCTGGCGGTGCAGCCGCTTCAGCCTGGCGCTTCCGCAGAACCTAAGCAGAGGACCCAGCGGTGCCGCCTCAGGACAGGGGGACCCTCGTCCCTGTGGGGGTGCCGGCACGCTCAGGTGCGTCAGCTCACAAACGAGAGCAGCCAGCGTGGCGTGTCCACGTGGCAGGCTGTTGTCCTGCAGTAGAAAGGGACGGAGGGACACGGCGCACACGGGAGGCACTGAAAACGCTGGGCTAGCTGAAGCTGGAGACGAAGGCCGCGTGGTGCGCGATTCCGTTGACGTGAAGTCGCCAGCGTGGGA
>NW_011906590.1:0-1089 GCF_000151845.1 Pteropus vampyrus
GATGACTGCAATTTATAGGAAATGTCCTCTGTGGGTTGGGGGAGCAGGGAGCGGGGTGAGGGGATGGTGGGGCTGCTGGTGACAGGTCAGTGGGCGTGGGCCTGAGCGGGGGCTGAGGCTGGATGGTGCGGAAAGAGGAGAGACGCAGGGGTCTGGGACGCGGGGCGAGGCCGAAAGGACAATGCACCAGAAAGAAGGGAGATGCTCACAGGTGCGCAGACGCGAACTCACAGAGACAGGGAGAGCGGGGTGGGGGCTGACAGATTCCCAGCCTCACCTGGGTGAGAGGCCGCCAGCCCGTTCAGGAGCACCTCCCACCCCCACCCCTGACCTTCCCCCACCTTTGCCATCTTCAGCAGGAAGGCGTCCACCACATCTAGTGCGGGGCCCGAGGCGTCCAGACTCCCCTGGTGCCGCTGCACCTGCTTGATGGCGAAGGCGGCCAAGGTGCTCACGTGGCTGAGGAGCTGTGTGTGGGGGCCCGGGAGGCGCTGCAGGAGCCAGGAGAACATCTCGTAGGTCTGCGGGGAGAAGAGCGGCTGCTCTCATGGGCGCCTGGGGCAGGCGGGTGGCCAGAGAGAGGTCCCACCCACTCACCTGGCCCCATGGGGAGCTGATTCCCAGCAGGACGCCACCAGCCGCCCGGACCACAGCCTGGAACTCCTGGTCATCGTAGGAGAAACGGAGGCCGAAGGTGAGGGAGCAGACGACATTGGAGGTGGCCTGGGCCAGCAGCAGGGAGGGGTCAAATGGCTGTCCTGGGGGAGAGGGGCAGGAAGGAGGGTTGGGACGGAGACAGAGTGGACCCACTTAATGGGGGCCAGATGTGATCAGAAAGAGACAGAGACAGAGACAGATAGGGACAGGGAGACAAGGAGAGAGAGAGGCAGAGAGATAGGGAAAGAGACAGACTGAGAAAGAGATAGGAAGTTAGACAGACAAGGAGAGAGACAGCGAGAGACAGAGACAGAGACAGAGACAGAGACAGAGACAGAGACAGGCTTACAGGAGAGAGAAACAGAGAAGCAGAGAGAAGGAAAAGAGGCAGAAAGAGTGATGTGACGATACTGGGGACACAGAGACCCGCAG
>NW_011906591.1:0-1465 GCF_000151845.1 Pteropus vampyrus
ATCTCTGTTTTCTCCCACCTTTCATCCTTAGTGAATGTCTCATTAGAGCCGTATCTACTAATTTAAAGAGCCTCCTGGAAAGTGCTATAAAAACACTGTCCTGACTAGAAAAATTTGAGCAAACAGGTTCAGAAGGAGAAAACTCGTGTCTGTGATGCCTTCTCAATGTACCTAACACAACCCGAATAATAAAAAGAACACAGATTGCATATATAACAACTCATCTTTATTAGTTGTGATTCGGGCTTTTTCTTTTAAGCATTTCCCCATTTGCAAAAATTCTAGGTCATGATTATCTTTCATATTTCCAGAGACACTATGAAATAACCGTTAGATTTTTAGTTGTAGGTAATACATACAGGAGTTATTGCAACATTCTGAACATGGTAACTAGTGTTCTTGAAAATATGCAGGACAACTGTCATGTCTGCAATTATCTAAGGCCTGAAAATAGCAAACTGGCATCTGAATGGAAAATATACCTGAATTGGAGTCGGTGGATTCTTTTGAAAGCTGTTGATTTGCAGTCGTGTCAAATATACATAGTCGTTAGAACTGATCCGTGAATTCAGTAAAGTAGCAGGATACAAAATTAATATTCAAAAGTCAGTGGCATTTTTATATACCAATGATGAGCTTTCAGAAAGAGAAATTAAGAAAACAATCCCATTTACAATTGCTTCGAAAACAATAAAAAACCTGGGAATCGAATTAACCAAGGAGGTAAAAGACTTGTTCTATGAAAATTATAAGTCACTGAAAAAAGAAATTGAAGAAGGTACAAATAAATGCAAGCATATACCATGCTGGGTAGAAAGAATCAACATTATTAAAATGGCCATACTACCCAAAGCAATCTACAGATTCAATGTAATCCCTATTAAAATGCCAATGGCATTATTCAGAGAGCTAGAACAAATAATCCTCAAATTTATATGGAACTATAAAAGACCCCCAATAACCACAGTAATCTTAAGAAAGAAGAACAAAGTTGGAGGTATCACACTACCTAATATCAAACTATACAAGGCTACAGTAATCAAGACAGCATGATACTGGCATAAAAACAGATACTCAATCATGGAACAGAATAGAGAACCCAGAAATAAATCCACGCCTATACTGTCACTCACTATATGACAAAGGAGGCAGGAATATACAGTGGGGTAAAAACAGTCTCTTCAGTAAATGGTGGCGGGGAAATTGGACAAATACAAGCAAAAAAAAAAAATGGAACTGGATCACCTTCTTATACCATATACAAGAATAGACTCGAAATGGTTTAAAGGCAGTAAACTCTCTGATATTGCTAACAGTAATTTCTTTTTGGATATATCTCTTTGGGCAAGGGAAACAAAAGAAAAAACAAGCAACTGGGACTATATCAAACTAAAAAGGTTTTGTGCAGCAAAAGAAACCTTCAACAAAACAAAAAGACAACTGACTGAATGGGAGAAGATATTCG
>NW_011906592.1:0-2285 GCF_000151845.1 Pteropus vampyrus
GCTGGGTAGCCTTGAGATATTAAAAGCAGTGACTGACTTTGGCCTACCAAGGATCACAAAACCAATGTACTCAGAGGCTGGCACCAGACCACAACAGAGCAACTTCTGACTAGTCCCATTAGTGATATAAACAAAGCATGGTTGCAACAAGTACACAAGCCTCCTAGGGCATATCCCACTCAATGGGGTCAGTCCCCATACAACTCTTACCCTCTGGGTGAAGCCAATTACCACAATTAGTCAGCCTGAGAATTAATCCCACCCACTGAACTACTAACAACAATAAAGTTTTGGCGACAATGGAAGGTCACACACAACTCACACAAAGATCATGTCCAGAGCTCCTGGCATAGGGGATCAGGAAGAGTGTGCCACTGGGCCACACAGGACACCTTCCACATTAGGCCATTAAGACAAGGTTGAGAGATAAAACAAATATTCCTGACACATAGAAATGAAAACAGAGAGGCTGATAAAATAAGAAAACAAAGAAATATGCCACAAATAAAACAACAGGAAAAAACTCCAGAAAATAAGTGAAATGAAATGGAGGCTAGCAACCTACAAGAGACAGAGTTCAAAATAATGGTTATAAGGATGCTCAATGAACTTATGGGGAGAATGGATGAGCACAATGTGAAATTAAAAGAGAGATAGTAAGCATAAAAAAATGACATAGAAACCATGAAAAAGAACCAGACAGAAATGAAGAATACAATAACTGAAAAGAAGAATATACTAGAAGAATTTAACAGTAAATTAGACAAAGCAGAAGATTAAATCAGTGAATTGGAAGATAAGGTAGCAGAAAACACCCAATCAGAACAACAAAAAGAAAAAAGAATTAAAAGCAATGAGGATAGTTTAAGAGACCTCTGGGACAACATGAGGTGTAACAATATCTGGATCATAGGAGTAGCTGAAGGGGAAGAGAGAGAGCAAGAGATTGAGAATACTGACAGAAAACTTCCCTAACCTGGCAAAAGAATTGTACATAGAAGTTCAGAAAGCACGAAGAGTCCCATACAAGAGGACTTCAAACAAATCCACACCAAGACACATCATAATTAAAATGCCAAAGGTCAGACAAAGAGAAAATCTTGAAAGCAGCAAGAGAAAGGCAACTAGTTTCTTACAAGGGTACCCCCATAAGAATATCTGCTGATTTTTCAATGGAAATTTTGCAGGCCAGAAGGAACTGGCAAGAAATATTCAAAGTTATGAAAAATGAGACTCTATAACCACAAATACTCTACATAGAAAGGCTTTCAATTAAAATGGAAGGTGAGATAAAGAATTTCCCACGCAAGAAAAGTTTAAGGAATTCATCACCAACAAGCCAGTATTACAAGAAATGTTAAAGGATCTTCTATAAAAAAAGAAGGGATAAAAAAGAAAATAGAAATAACAAATACAAACAATAAAATAGCAGTAACTATGTACCTATCAGTAATCAATTTAAGTGTAAATGGATTAAATGCTCCAATCAAAAGGCATAGGGTACCTGAATGGATAAGAAAACAAGACCCATTCATATGCTGTCTACAAGAGATCCACTTCAGATCAAATGACGCAGACCGAAACTAAAAAAAAATGGGAAAAGATATTTCATGCAAATGTAAATAAAAAAGCCAAGGTATCAATACCAATATCAAATAAAATAGATTTTAAAACAAAGGTTATAATAAGAGACAAAAAAGGGCATTACATAATGATAAAGGGATCAATATATCAAGAGGACATAATCCAAGTACATATACACACCCAATACAGGAGCACCTACACACATAAAGCAATTATTGACTGACATAAAAGGAGAGATCAATAGTAATACACTCATAGTAGGAAACTTAAACATCCCATTTACACCAATGGACAGATCTTCCAGGCAAAGAATCAATAAATGTGATTTGATTTAATAGATATTTTCAGACCATTTTACCCCAAAGCAGCAAAATATACATTTTCCTCAAGTGAACATAAACCATTTTCTAGGGTAGAACACATGTCATGACACAAAACAAGTCTCAATAAATTTAAGAAGAATGAAATCATTTCAATCATCTTCTCTGATCACAATGATATGAAATTTCAACCATCTTCTCTGATCACAATGATATCAAGTCCAAGGAAAAAACGGGAAAGTACACAAACACATGGAGGCTAAAAAACATGCTACTAAACAAAGAATGGGTTATTAATATGGTCAAGGAAGAAATCAAAAGATACTTAAAGACAAATGGAAATGAAAATACAATGACTTGAAATCTTGAAGTCCTAAGAGG
>NW_011906593.1:0-1595 GCF_000151845.1 Pteropus vampyrus
ATTTTCTTCTAGAAAAATTGTGTTGTAATATTTAGTTGTTTTACCTGAGTTTAGTTGATTAAAATTGGTGAATTCATTACTAAAGTAATTATAAATTTCACTAGTAAAAATAGTAGTATGGAATTGGCAATGTCTTTCCATAGTTATTATAGGAACTATGAATTTTGTTAAACTATAAAAAGTATTTTCTACATTGAGCAAAAGGGAAAAATCCAACATTCAATGTTTCTGTTGAATTTAACTACATTGTAGGTCTCTGAGGATGAGACAAAAAATTCATACAGGTCAACTGAATAGCAGTTATCATTCAGAACGGTTTGTTAGTATATTTGCATAGTAATGAAAATTACAAATCCAAGTGAAAAGGAGGTAGGAAAATGTGAGAGACTGATGAATCTCAGCAATAGGAAAATAATTTCTCCTAAATGTCTAATTTAAAATAAAGTGGTCCTTTGATATCTTTATTATTTGTGTCAAACTGAAAAAGAACAGTTAGAACCAGTCTGGTAGATCACTTCATTTATTCACTTAACACTTGCTGACCATGTACTTTGTACTGGGCCTCATGCTAGAAATCAGAGGTATAAAGATTAATAAGACACAACTCTGCCCTTGATATGTTCAGCATCCAGTAAAAGGGTTAAAAAAAATAAACAAGATAAGGCTGGTTAGTTGAAGGTAAATCAGACAGAGAATATAAAGTATTAACTTGAATTTATGAAATAAGGATGACTAGTGACAGGGAGAAGCTAAAATTAATGTCTCAAAAACTGAAATAAGTACTATTTAATCATCAGAATTTCTGACGAAGGAATGTGCAAGAAATTGATTGGCAAGACACGGCAAAGTCTGCTGTTTTAGTTAGTGAAACAAAAAGACTATGAGAAATATCTATCAGAACTTTTGCAAGCTTGTATAATTCTATAGTAAAACAGTGAATGAAATTTATCTTAAATTTATTCATCACAAAGAATGACCTTGAATATAATAACAGTGAAGGCTATGGAGCCTGGTGACAGCAAGGCCAGCAGTTGCAATGGTGAAATAGAAAGATCAGCTTCATTGTTATTGTTGTAGTTCTCCACAGATGTGTGCAGTGATTGATAACCTGTAGGAAAGTGTGCTTATGAGACAGGGTTGTTTGATTTTGTTGTTAAATAAAAACACTAGGAAATATTTTAGAGAAGTATTGTTTACACCTGGCCTTAATCAACAAACAAGTAGTTCCATGACATAGGCTAGTGAACTTGTTCAACTGCTGTAGGTGAAAATGCCAGAGAGCACTACTTTTTGATTATTTTACTAGAACGTTATCTGTGAAGGTTCTGTACATGGAACAGGTAAATTTACATTTCTCTTCTACCTCACTGGCCACCCCTCCTTCGTGCTTGTTGCTGAATCCTCGATTCCTCAACCTCTAAATGTTGCAGGGCCCAAATATTTAGTCTAAGGCCTTGCTCATGTTCTCTCTGTCTTTTTCTCTTCTTTCCTCCCTAATCTATCCTCACCCTCTGACCCCTTCCACCACCCAGTCCCCCATCCTGCTGATCTTATCTAGTCCCATAGCTTTAAACACCAAGTATATGTGAGTGGAT
>NW_011906594.1:0-1167 GCF_000151845.1 Pteropus vampyrus
TCAGCCTACACTCACAAACGCACACGTCTACCTTTCCAGTTACTAAGCTGGACTTCTCCTTTCTCTGGTCTTCTTCTCTGACCTAATAGTAAATACCTTCTTGCGGGTTTTAGCTGGGAGTATATTTTAGCCCTGTCAGGACCTCTATGGAATGAGGTTTTATGTACTGTCAGGACCTCTATGGAATGAGGTTTTATGTACTGTGTGGCCGATATGCTAAAAAAAAAAAAAAAAAAAAAGATATGACCCTTAAACTCACAGGATTTAATAGTAAGCTGGTTCAGTAAGATAATTAGAAAGGTAGTGGGGGTGTGATGACCTGGTGGTTGATGTTTTAACTTCATGCCGTCCCCCAGCTAACACCCTGCCACCACCCCAGCCTGCCTCCCTGCCCTCCCCCCCCCCCCCCCCCCCCCCCCCCCCCCCCCCACACACACACACACACACACACACACACACACACACACACACACCCCTACCCTGTTGAGCTCTAGGAATTCTGATTCTGTCTGCTTCCTTCTCCTCTACATCCACTTCCTAAATCAATATCATATTGACCGATTGTCATAAAGAAAACAGCAGAAGTAATCGTGTGTTTAGTATTGTTTAAAGCTGCTAAATTTTAACGATAATTTGTTAAGCAGCAACATATCACTAATAGCCATGTATAAATAATAAATTCCTCCTAGTCTGGATCCTAAACCTCTGGTGATTAATTAATATAATTTCTTTCAATAACCCATGTAACTCATCCCCAAGAATAGCCTTCTGAGCGGCTTCATTAGGGGGTACTAACTTACTGCAGAAGCTTACTGTGATTTAAACAAAAGCAGAAATCATTTTATAATACCAGGCCTTTAGTTTTTCTAAAGAATTTTTTGCAGCATCCATAAAAAATTATAACTAACAATTTGCTAGTTTCGTAAGAAATGTTCATTTCATTCAGAATTTCACACTTTTAAATATTGACCTCTATTTGCATATTTCATGATATAATTAAAGTATTGTCATTGCATCCTTGTGAATTCTTTGTAAGGTTGACATTTTTCAAACAAGCAGCTATGAGCAAAATCAATTTTTTCCTCACATTATTTTAAAAATTGATTCTTACTTCTTAGGAACAAAATGGTAAACAAGTTGACCTTTATACTTTAAAGCAAATTCTGC
>NW_011906595.1:0-2302 GCF_000151845.1 Pteropus vampyrus
TGGCTGACCTTGAGAGACGTGCTTGTTGCATGTCCAAGGCACTGATTACAGGAGAATTAGAGCTGTGAGTGGCAGTGGGTTGAGTCAGTGGCTGAGGAATTTGAGAGTTATCCTTTTGGGTGTAACTGGGATCTGGGAAAAGAGTTTTAAGCAGGGAGATGACCAGGTCTGCACGGTAATTTAGGAATATAATTCTGCCACTACTATATGAGTCAGAGTTGTCAACATGCTATGAAAATCCAGGAGATGGAGACTGGGAAGCTTAAGACATACTGTGGCAGGTGGTAATTGTTCAATTAATATTAATTATTATCAATATTATCATTTTTATTCTGGAACGAAGAGGGAAGTCGTAGTCTTAAAAATAATGATAATGAATCTGGCTTTGAGAGGATGGCTAGAATTTGACAAGTAGACACCTATCTCTATTAGGAAAAAGAAGTAGCAAAAAAAAAATGGAAACAAGAAAGTGAAGTGACTGTTGAGAATCTCTTTGGGGTCAGTTTGGTTAAAATATAGATTAGGGGTGCTCAAATTAAAAATTTTGTTTGGAAACAGATCACCAGATGCCTTCAATATTCTGCTAAATAATTTATAAAATAATAGCTTAATATATGCCATGTACTATACTAAACTTTACATTTTCCCCATGTAATCCTCACAATAAACCAAAGGATAAGAAATGCTATTAAATCTGTATCACAAATGAGGGGACTGAGTCACAAATCAAAAAGGTGGTACATTTAGGATTCAAACCTGGCTCTGTCTGACTGAGCCCGAGTTTTAATTATTCTCTTTATATTGCTTTCGGTTTTAGTAAGTCCAAGGGGAGCCAATAAAGGCTTTAGAGCAGGAATGTAATATGAATAGAACTGTAATTTAGGAAGATTCTGCTGGCTCTAGTGCTTTAGGTAGATTGATTGGATAGAAATTAGAAGCTGGAGCCCAATGAAGAGGAATATTGCACTATTCTGTGCAAGTATCGAAGACTCAAGCCATGATTGAAATCATGGGATTAGAAATATGTCAAGGGCAGATATGAACGGGGGACGAAAAATCAAAGACAGCGGTGATATTTCAAAGCACAAGAAGGTGCTGATAATATTAAAAAAAAAATACGGTTGGCAGATACGGATCGTCGGAGCCTGGGAAAGGGGATGGGGGGTTGGAGGACAACGGCGACTTAATTTTGATTGTGCTTTAGTTTAAATTGTTATTGATGACGACGTGGTAGAAATGTGCCAAAAGTCACGTAAATAAATAGTCTGGAGCTCGAAAGATAGACAGAAATGTGAGCGATCTGTACATAGAGCCTTTGAAAACGTCTGGGGGGCACTTGGGTTAAAGTGAAAATGTCTGGCTTCGGACTGAAAAAATCAACACAAAAGGGGCGACGTGAGCTGTTTCCATAACGACCTCTCCGGTAACCCTCTTAGAAGTGACCGTTCGTGTTCTGAGAACGGGACGGGGTAGTGTTCTGAGTCTCAGGGAGGGGTCCGATGCCTCTTCTTTTAAGAGCATCTCGATTCCGAACGTGACGAAATTACCGTCGATCTCAGTGCCTGGCCCCGGGAACAGGTCTGGCGCCAGGAAGCGTGATAAGGATGAACACCGACCAGGTGGGCGGCAGGAAACCCCGAATCGAGAGATTAGATTCCGAAGATTTGCCAGTATCTCTCCTGCCCTCTGGCAGAAAGGAAGTTCTCTGATGCCCATGATCAGTCTTGATTATCTAGATAAAAATCAACGTAAAATAGAAATGCCATTCACCCACCTACTACGATAGCTCGATATTTCTCTTAAGGGTCATTATACGGCCGTTACTCTTTGTTCTAACAGCCTCCTCCGAGTCATTATTTTGGTCCCACTGGGCGGTAATGGTATTGCTGGTCACTCGGCTCTCAACGACCTTGTGAATCCACAAGGAAGGACTCTTCCTTGGGTTGCTCTTATCTCTGGGAAATGGATAAAAATATGTTTGAAAAATATCAACACGGCAGACCAGGTGCTGGAGTTAAAATGACTCCATCAAGAGGCAAATGCCTCTTGAGGCAAATCCTTAAAAGATCGGCCATCTCCTCTTGTAGCTTTTTCTTAAAACCTAACATAGACATCATAGAGTCCAATCTCTGTGGGGTATCCGATTGTCAATGGTGTTTGGTCGAATTATCGAGAGAGAGAGAAATGTAGTTAACGTGTATATCCTTGGAAAAGGCCGGAAATATAAGGAGGTGGAATTGGGCTGGGATCTGTTCCAGGACAGAGAGAAAGTACAGTTAGAGAGGAGAACAAGACAGCAATC
>NW_011906596.1:0-1516 GCF_000151845.1 Pteropus vampyrus
GTCAGAAGTGTCAGGACTCTTTGCTTCCTTTCTTCAGTATATTGTGCCTTCTTTGTCGCAAGAGGAGGTGGAAAAGAAATTGCTAGTGATGCTGCAAATAACATCCTTTACTTTCTAACCTGGAGACTAGTGGAAAGAAGAAGAAAGATGACTGACAGAATCCCTGCTGACCATGCCTCTCAGCCACATGACCACTAAGCCATTTAATTGCTCCCAGGGTCAGAAGTACCCTAGTGCCGGATTGTTTATGGATACTCTAACCACCTTCCCCGTACCCCTTTTGTGGTTTAGCTTTAAATGTTTTAAGAATTAGCCAACTGGATTATTTGTTCCTGATGAGTATTGGCGTATACTGAAGTTTGCTGTAGAATGTTGACCCTGAGCAATAATTCTACATAAAATTATCATCATGCTTAGCAAAAGGAACTTTGTTCAGTAAACACTAAATTAGATGGTAAAGACATATATTAAAACTAGTGCCTTGATGTGATTAAAATATATCATTGTTTTGGAAAGTATTAGTCATAAGTTATGGTCATATTTCCTTGTTGGATGTACATTTTACATTTTTAAAAAGCAGTTCGTTGAAACCCTTTTTCTAGTAAACGACATAAAAAACATGTTGAGGATAGTTATACTAAAAGATTTTCTCAAAAGTCTTACTATCCTTATAATGAATGGAAAGAATATGATAGTGTCAAGAGATATCCAAATTCTAAAAACAATTCATCTACCAACCAAATTATATGATCTTGAACAAGTTGCTAATCATTCTTAATCATTGTTTCTTCACCAACAAACTGGAAATAAAAACGTTTTTTCAACCTGGCATGGTTTTATCTCATACTTTCATGGTGGTGTTGCTTTTTACATTTAATTCCTTGATCCATGTGGCATTTATCCTAGGGTAAGGTGTGAAATATGGATAATATCTTTTTTTTCCTGAATTTTTTTTCTTTTGTTTTAACTTGATTAATTGAATAAGCCTCCCCTATTTTAAAGTGATTTTATCACATTCTAAATTCTCGTTTTAAAATGTATTTATCTACTCTCTATTCAATTTAATTAATTTATTCATAAGCCGTTACCACACTGTAAAATTATATACTTAAAAAAGGTTTAAATGGTAAATTTTATATTATGTGTATGGGAAACATGAGTCCTTACTTTTATTACTGAAAGCCTTCATGACCTCCAGATTTTTGCTACTGAGTGAACTGATAAGTCGCCACAGTATAGAGATACCAGATATAAATGTGAATTTAGTTAAGGAATTGTGTGTGTATTTCTTCTTTTTTCCAGAATTAGCTTAGACGATAGACTTTAATTGGTCCTTGTTAATGAATAAATTTTATTTTGTTTATTTCAGCCTGTGAAAATATTTTTGAATCTTAATTCTGAGATAAACTGTTTGCTAACTCTCTTACTGTGTAATCATCATAATTAATAATCATGCCTATAGATCTTAATCTAGTATGAAATTCTGAACAGAAAAGGGTTAGAAATAGAGTCTTGT
>NW_011906597.1:0-2215 GCF_000151845.1 Pteropus vampyrus
CTGCCGCCATCATGATTTTAGTCCATTGAGACCCACACTGGACTTCTGACCTACTGAACTGTAAGATAATACATTTATATTGTTTCGTATTTAAGTTACTGAGTTTGTGGTAGAGCTTGGCTGCTGTAGAGTGAGGTTGAAGCTGAGTCGCATAGGGATCATGGTTGGGGTGCCTGGGGGTCGTGGTTGGGATGCCTGGAGGTCACGAATGGGTTTTCTGGGGGTTGCGTGTGGAGCGCCTGGGGGTTGCCGGTGGAGTGCCTGGGGTTGGTGGGTTTGCTCTTTATTGGTGAATTTCAAACACAAGAGCTGGAATTAAAGCGCCGGAAGGGAAAAGCAGAATCACTCAAAAGGTCAGTTATCTTAGTCACCCAGGACTTTCTAGAAAGGAGAATTTCATGGGTGGGTTGGCCTGGCTCTTTATCTGGCTGTATAGCTGGTGATCTGTTTCTCAGAGACGGATGTCTTTGAAGTGGATGATTCGATAATCAAAAGCTTAATGTCAGGCACTTATGTTATAATCAAAAAAGCTAATTTTTAGACACTTTACACTACAATGTGATATCAATCAAAGCACAGTCCAGAGGGTGTTGCAAGTGTGGAAGCAAATATTTGTCTGGCGGTTACAAGGCTAAGGATGAAGCCACTTGAGACTATAGGAAGTGTCTGTACAAAACAATTCAGAGAAGGTTTCAGGTAAAGATAAAGTCAGAGATCAACAGGAGAGACAGATAAGGAATTTACATAAATGAAATTGCGCATCATACTTGTCATCACTTAAACTTTACGACTTCTCTAAGAATTACAAACTTTAAGAGGTCCTGGGCCATGTCTGTGTTGAAACAGCCTGAGAAAGTCATGCAATGAATTCAAGGTTAACTTCGTATGGCTAATCCCTTAAATGTACATAGCCCTGTAGAGTTTATAAAATATTTTCACTTGCATTTCGTATAAGCTTCATAAAAATTCTGAACAGAATGTAGATCAGGTATTTTTATCTTAATTTAATAAATGTTGAAATGTTAAGAGTAATATAATTAGTAGCATGCTTCTTTAGTATTTATATGATGCTTCCACGTATATCATCTTCCCACAAGTTTAGATGCGTAAGGTAAGTAGGACATGTATTATTGTACTGAGTTTGCCAATGAAGAAATTAAGCCTGAGAGAGTTTTAAGTGACGGCCTTGGATCATGCAACTGTGAAGAAATGAACCCAGGATTTAAGCTGATCTTCGCACGTCCAGTTCGGTAAGTTTATTTTTAATCTGTCCATTGTGGGGCGCTATGGGACACTCCCATAGCTATTAAGAGACATAAGGGAGAGAAAAGAGCTCAGACTTTGGAATGGAGTCCAACAGTCTTGGGTTCTTTTCATTTCTGTAAATCTCTGGGTGAGTCACTTATACTCTTTAAGCTTTAGTTTCCTGATATGTAAAATGAGAAAAATGAGGGGTTGTTGTAAAGATTTTATAAAACACTTGTATGCAAATTCCTAGTGCAGTACTCACTTCCCCTGTATATGTTTAACCAAGTTTGATGATGATGATGATGATGATGATGATAATTAAATCCTACTACGCAATGGGATTTACAGATATGGCTTTCAGCGGAGAAGTTTGGCCTGGATTTGGGAGACATGGGAATGTTAAGGTCTAATATTTCTACTGAAGGAAGTTTAATGAACCACGTATTTGGTTAAGACCAGAAGCACTGAAGCCTGTGGTCTTTGTATAGTCTCCTGGGCTCCTCTGTTTCAACTGGTCATTTTGTTGGCCAAAATGGCTAACCTGCCACCTGTTATTATCCTTGAGAGAGTAATAGAAGCCAATTTGCTCTGGCGTACACACGAAAAGAGAAAATATTTCGTGTGTAGGGGTGACTCGAGGAATCTAAAAGCAGAAAGCAGTCAGGCCCCAAGAATGAAAAGGCTACTTTTCCTACCTCTATTCTCTGCATCTGCTGAATTATTCTCCCCCTCTGAAGACAACTTTTCTCTTCTCCATTCCATGGTGCTCACTCCTACGTCAACACCTTACAAGACCACCCATGGAGACTCACTCAATGTTCTTGGTTACGATCTAAGTTCTTGGGAGACAAAAATTTATCATCCTGGTCTGGATGAAATGTCCTCCTCTGATTGAGTTCCCTAAGCTACAGTCAGAAGGAAAGGATTGTGTAGTAGAGATGTGACTGCTGGAGGCCACTCCCGTGAG
>NW_011906598.1:0-1438 GCF_000151845.1 Pteropus vampyrus
AAAAAAAAAAAAAAAAAAGAATTGTGTGGAATTGAAGCCACCATTCAAATGTGAGCCATTTTTCGTAATTTTATGGACATGTAGTTTGATACATATAGAGTTAGACTGAAAAACAGCAGGAAAGACAACGCTTATACTCATTTAGGAAAATTTCTGAATATATATTGTATGTGACAAGCTTAGTGAAAAGTCTCAACTCATTAGGCATATAAACAGGAAGCAGTTTTGTTTTCCTAAATAACTGCCACTAGCTGTGCACTGTCCAACCTTTCTTCCAGGAAGCATGATTCCTTATGGCCTCAGCCTGATTTCCTAATTTCTCAGGTACTTTTTGTTAACAAAGCAGTTTCAAGTTCTGTGAGACTCAGTCTTGATTATTTAAAAATTTCATTCTCATGCAGAAATCAAAGCCATTCTCCATTCCTCCCATCTCCCCTCTCTCCCCAGTGCTTGGAGTTGGGTCAGGAATCACAAAGGACAGAGAAGGCCAAGGCCTTTACTTACAGAGTGGTGTTACTGCCCTTTCCTGGGTTGGTCCTCAACATGAATCTAATTATTTGCCTGTGGGCCAGTGTGATGTTGGTGGCTGATGAGAGGCCCACATCTCAAGCACTGCTGATCCTGTCTGGGGCAGGTCACATTCTCTGGATGACCGCAGCTGGAGGCCTCCCAATAGAAGCTTCTGTTCAGCATGCCTCTCCCTCATGTCTGAAATCAGCAAACCCTTTGAGGAGAGTGCTGCCCCCCAAAATAGATATATTCTCAATTTAGAAGTGAGGAATGTTATTTTTTTCTTAGCTTTCTCCTTAGTTGTCAAAACTAGAAATATTGGTGAGAGGACACTAATCTCTCTGAAGTTTAATAAATGTATTGATATATAAATGTACAGTTTATACATATTAATATACACATTAAACTTTAATGGGATCTCTCTCTCTCTCTCTCATCTATCATCGACAGCCTTCTATTTTTATCTAAAGCTTAGCACAGAAAATCTTGAAATCTTTTCTTAATCATAATTCATTTAAATTTTTTTTGAAAATTAGTAAATGTTCTCTCTCACTTTGTAGAGAAGATCACTTTTATGATGCTATAGCTTCTCTTGTAAATTAAAAAAAAAATTTCCAGCTTTATTGAGATATAATTGACATATTGTGTAAACTTAAGGTGTACAATGTCGTGATTTGATATATGTATATATTGCAAAATTATTACCATGATAAAGTTAGTTAACACATCCATCACCTCACAGTTACAATATTTTTTTTGAGTGGGGAGATCTTATAAGATTTATTCTCTTAGCAATGTTCAAATATATAACATCATGTTGTTAACTATGATCATGTTGTACATTACATCCCCAGACTTACTCACCTTAAATGGAATTTTTTGCCTTTTGGCCACCTTCATATATTTCCCCTACTCCTACCCCTTGGCC
>NW_011906599.1:0-2596 GCF_000151845.1 Pteropus vampyrus
ATAATATAAATATATGTAGTCTATCTGGAAAATAGTTCTATGTAAATATTATTTAATAATATGCATCATCATTATTATTACTTTTTTAAGCTCCTTCTATGGGGCAGGCCTGGGAGCTATGGAGTTGAAGTTTTTGAGGGTCTCATAATCTAATGTGGGAAGATGGATACTTTAATTCCATGTAAAGAACGCTGTAATGTGAGCACTCTCTGTGAGCCCCATGACTCCTTGTTTTGGGAAGTGACATTTGAGCTGGGTCTTGTGGTATGACCTAAAGGAAAAAGTGGTGCTGGGAGACGAGGGGAGGAGATGCTTTCAACACGAGGAACATTGTGTACACACGCTGGTTATCAAAGAGCACAGTGGGTTCAAAAACAGCGACAAGTTTGTTGCTGCAAGGGGCCATGGAAAATGAATTTTGACAGATTTTTCTGAGGCGCTTAAAGGCAAGGGAGAGGAGTTTATGCTTGATGACAGATGGTGGAAAGTCCCAAGCAAGGGATGAGCAGGATGATAATTATATTTAAAAGATGCTTAGTCTGGCAATAGTGTGCAATATGTATTGGGGCGAAGAAAAATGATGGTAAGAGGAACAGCTACGGCATTGCTTAGCAATCCCAGAGTTGAATGCTGAGGGGAGGGAGGGAAAGGCACAATTAGGAGAGCTTTTGCAGAGGAGGCAAGCACTGGATAAGTAATAGATTTATTGGATTTGGAGAGGAGAGAAGAATCTAGAATGTCTCCAAAATTGCCAGGAGACTAGAAAAGGGTACATTTTAGTAAGTAAATTGGCAATGGTCGGGAAGGGAAGTTGAGTAAAGGGTAGAGTTCTCCATATCGTATAGACAGAGTGGGGGAGATGTGGTTTTTCAAAATGAAATAAAATTTCCATTATCCAGAAGAAGGGAGGATGTGAAGGCAAAATATAATACGCTGAGATTTGAAGAAGAGCCCCAGCTGTTCTTGGACCTTATATAGGACCTTTGTTGAAAGAGAAATCCCCTCAAAATATACAATTAGTTATAAATAAGAAAGAAGATATATTCTCTTTATTAGATGATGGCAGCCTGGGTCTGTGTGCTCTGCTGAAGGACTTTATCCTGCTCAGCTGCTCGCACCTCCCAGGTGAGACCCAAGTGAGTGAATTTATGAGGGACCCTGACTTTTGAGGAAGGGCAGGCAGCCACAAGAGCAAATTTTTCCAGCACAAGTCAGAGGTCACCACTTGAAATGAAATCGCCCTCTAGCCAAGTGTCTCTGAAGCTCCCCAACCCTTGCATTTGTATGCACCACTGCCTTTGTCACCTAGCTTCCCACCCTCCAACCTCAAGAATGGGGTGGAATGTTACCAGGTTTTCTTCTAGCCCTAGGACACCTTGAGTTCATGAATTTGACACGAGAGGAAGATGTCGAAGTAGAAATACTTAGTAGATAAGTGGAGAGATTCTAAACATCCCCAAAGGTGCTCTATTTTGTGGCATGAAAGGCCAGATCTGAGATTCTGTGAATCTCACCATTGAGAACCCAGTAGCCGTGGGGTTGTTTAGGTTGGCTGGGACCAACTTAATGACTTGATTCCATACCTTCTGGGTTTTGTGGTAACTAGCTCTGCATAGTGTGTGGAAAACACAGGAACCAACACAGCCAAGGGAGGATAACATATGCATTTGCGATCACTCCTCTCTATCAACGCGATGTGACCTTGCCGGTCTATAGATTTAGGCTTCTGCTGATTGAACTCAGGCACCTATGAGAGATTTTTTAAGGCATTTCCCTGTGAGTAAAAAACAAAAACAAAAACAAAAAACCAGTTATAGTAGAAGCTTATGCTATTTTTTCCTCCATCAAATAAAAAATATTACCTTCGTGAAATGTACTCTCAACTTGATTATTCCCTTTCCACTTTCCAGAGTGTCACACCCTCTGAAGTGATATAAGGAAATAAGTGTTTCACTAATGATTCCTTGTACGTCAAGAAACTGGATTGCCTGTTTGTTTTCTTTTAAATTCTGGAACAGTTTTCTTCTCTAACAGAAAACTGCCTTTTTTTTTTTTTTTTTTATGTATGGACCAGATATTTGAGCTATATGCCAACTGAGTTATTTTCTTGCATCCTGTAGGAAAGAAAATGTATTTTTAAATAATGTTATTGTGACTTTGGCTTGAATATATAAGCCATGGAGTTTCTTTACAATGCATTATCTATAAAGGCCCGCTTAAAAGAAGAAATGAGGACATGAACTACAAACTATACCTTTAGCAATAAGCAATGCATGTGACACATTGTTCACAGAAATTGGGTCAATTATCAACAACTGCTCAGCTCACCAATGGGCAGCCCAGCTGGAGATGTCTGGTTAGCTAATCGTCTTGGGCTGTTAGGGCTCTGACATTGACCGAACCACCCACTGCAGCCGACCACATTGAGTATCCAGATGACTGAGGAGAAAATAGAGCTGACTACTTTAATCATACTGGAAAAGCTAAGGTTAATCTCACTGGGAAATACATTTAATCAATTTCTCATTTATTCCTGCAAATTAAAAGATGAATCAACAAAGAAATTGAACATAGTTTGTATTCTTATAGTCAAGAT
>NW_011906600.1:0-1626 GCF_000151845.1 Pteropus vampyrus
TTTTTCACTCTTATAAACAGTGCTGTAATAAACATCATTTTATATACATCTTTACACACTTGGCCAATTGTTCACTTGGGATAATAATTGAGCACATAAAACATGCCAGTCTGCTGACTTCATTACATATATAATCTCATTTAATCTTACCAAGAGGTAATAATTTCAAATGAAGAAAGTAGAACATGGAAAAATTAGGTAATTTGCCTTGGGTCCCATAATAGGGAAATGGAAAGCCGGAATTTAAGCTCATATTTGCGTGGTCCTAGATTCCATGCACCGCCAGCAATGTTGACAGGAAATTGCTACATCAGAGAGTATACGCACTTGTAGGATGCTAAATTACTAATCTGCCAGCCAGAAAAGTTTCACCAGTTTATACCTCACTCTTACCGCCCCTGCCAACACTGAGGGTGGCTACTCCTGATTCCAAAAAATAACTTAAATTTTAAAATCATCAATTTTTAGGGTCGGGCCTGGTTAGTACTTGGATGGGAGGCCACCTAGGAAGACCAGGTGCTGTAGGTGTAAAAAAATAATAATAAATAAATAAAAATAAAAATCATCAATTTGTATGGAGAAGGTTAGTTTTACTTCAACTCAGATGCAGAGAAAGAAGAGAGAAGCAGATAAAGAGTGTGAAGCTAAAAGACCAGTAATGAGAGAGACGGGAATAAAGATGAGAGAGCAGAGAGGTGGCTACTGTCTGCTTCCCAGGCAGCCTCCAGCTCGATTCCTGGCCCTTAGAGGCACTGATCTCCTCACGGCAGTTCAGCGACAGGCCCGCTCACCCCTCCCCCATGCCATCCACTACATTTTTTCTTTTGCTTAAGTTCCTTCGAATGGGTTTCTATTTCTTGCAGCCAGAATGCTGCATTTTAGGAAAACGTTCTTACAAGTTTGCAAGATATGCCTTTTTTGCGTCGTATGTAAGATCGAATACATATTTGCATATTTGTTTCAGGATTTGTTGGGTTAAACAGTAAAAAGTGAAAAGCTCAAAAATGCTGTGTAGTGATACAAAAGTGACTCATTTACTTCTTTATTTCCTACATTATCTACATTTCTATGATTTTTATTATCACAAAAAAATGTTCTACAAATGTTTAAAAGTCATCGATGTGATGGCACCGGGATTATTAAATAGTAAAGTATTGCATTGATCGGCCTCAGCACAGGCCTGCATTTCCATTCCTCTGTCCCTACTGAGTGACGTGTTCCTTCCCTCGGATTGTCATTAGAGCTTCTGGGCTGGAACAGGACCGTTATTTATAAATCGCATTCTGACCGTCTCTGGTCTTTTGGGAGGCAGTGCAGCGCAGTCGTCACGAGCAGCGGCCCCAGTGCCAGACTGCCTGTTGAAGTCGCCACGGGTCCACTTGTACAACCTGAGGCACATTATTTAACTTTTCTGTGCCTCAGTTTTCTCAATGTAAAATAGAGGTCATAATAGCTCTTTCGTGTCATTGTTATGCTGATTAGATGATATAATATATGTAAACTACTTAGAAGAGCACCTAGCACAGGGTAGGCACTCAATAAATGTTACTTGCTGCTGCTATTATGATTATTTGGGGGAATAAAGTAAAAAAGACTTTAGATATTCATCATCGCCGCCTCTGTCGT
>NW_011906601.1:0-1670 GCF_000151845.1 Pteropus vampyrus
AAAACACGAGAAATCTCACTCACGCACGCAGCAGGTGTGGACCAAGTGCTTACCACATTCCAGGTGCCATGCCAGGCACTGGGGATACCGTGACGAGCCAAACCAGAGATGGCCCCTGCCTCCACAGAGCTTCTGGTTCACCAGCAGAAGGGTGGGGAGAAGCCAACCCCAAAAAATCACGCTGATGAATATGTCATTGCAAACCCAGATGAGCACACGTGCTTGAGGAGGGCTCTGTGAGAATGGCACCAAGGAGCCAACCTAGACTCAGGAAGTCTTTCCGAGGAAGTCATGCTCGATCCTAAAGGAGAATTAACTCGGAAAACAGAAGAATACGTGATCCAGGCTGAGGGCACCGCGCGCGCCAAGGCCCTAGGGTGCAAAGGACCCACCTAGCGCCGCCATGACGTGTGAGCACTGACCTTCGGTAAACTCTGAACCTGGAGGAAAATGTTCCCTTCTAAAAATGAGTTTCCTTTTCCCTTCCCCTTCCACTTACCCCTGCACTTAAATCAATACCGGGGCAACTCAGAGAAGGTGAGCTATTCAGGAGAAAGCCTTAAAAAACAAACACAAAAGTTACAGACAGCAGCTATGACAGACATTTCCTGTTTGGTGTCTCTCACCACAGACTTTCTTAGCCAAATAAATTAGCACAAGAAAACATTTTGGAGAAGGGTGTGGAAGAAACACAGGCTGGAAAACCAAGAAAAATATCTCATCTGCTTTGTAGAGAAGAACACGAGAGTGAGGCAGGGGCCAGAACCGCCCACTGGAGGGGCTAAAGGACCCCCCCACACCCCACCAACATCCTGAGCTCAATCCGGAGGAAGCTGAGGCCCGGAGGGGGCTGGGATCCAGCCAACAGCAGGGGGGACTTGAAGCCCAGCTCTGGACTCTTTGTCCTGTGTTCTCTCCCCACCTTGCTTCCTCCGGTCCCAGCAGACCCATCTGCTGGCTTTCTTCTATCAGACAAGGGACAAGGGGTCACAACTGCCTCTGCGACTGCTGTAGGCGAAGCTCACTTTTGTCGTGGGCACAGGAGCCCTATGTCCTTCTGATATGAAAAGTAGGAAAGGACGAGCTCTAGACACTATGTTTTCTGATCTTCCCAACGACCCTGGGAGACAAGGACTTACACGTCCATTGTACAAATGAGGAAACAGAGCCTCTGAGAGGAGGATGAACACGAGCTGTCACCCGATAGAGTGGCAGAGCTGGTCTCATTCGAAAGCCCACACCGTCCCTCCTTCTCTCCACCCCATTCCCAGAGGGATATTTCTATGGGGAAGCAGCTGAGCTTCCCCGCCCTCAACCAATGGCCAGTGACCGCCCACCTCAGCTCAGGTGAGCCTTCTCGCACCTGGGGCAGATGTGCGATGCAGCCTGCCTCTCTCACAACGCTCCGAGAAGAGGTGTGTGTTGGCTTCTCTGTCCCGTTCCAGAGACTGGCTGGGGGAATCAATATTTGGGCTGGCACTTGATTCTCTCACTTTGGGTGTTTGTCATGTTTTTTGTTCTGTTTTGATTTAGCTTTTCCTCTCAGAAGTTAGAACAGAACATTTCCAAACTCAAAAATGTACTCTTCACATCCTACTAGCCCTGCATGCCCAATAGCTGGTCTCATTCTGTTCCAGAAAAGCTCAGCAGCTGACGTAATAATCCACATA
>NW_011906602.1:0-2220 GCF_000151845.1 Pteropus vampyrus
GATTAAGGTATGAATATCTTTTGGGAGACATTATTAGGCCACATCAGATTTGGAAGTTCATCAAGCAAACTCTCTTCTTACTGATCACTGAGAATCTTTCCCACCCATAGTATTTACAAAATATTTATTCCCATTTACTTTTGAACATTGATTTCCAAGAACTTTAATGCTATTTGAAATCAAATTTTCTTGCATTGTATTGGTTTTATGTATAGATACACACACAATATTTTACTGAAAATGTTCAGTAACTATAAAAAATGAATAAGTAATGTAGAGCTTGATGACATATATTAGTTTACCTATTGCTGCTATAACAAGTTACAAACATTTTAGTGATTTAAAGCAACACAAATTTATTATCTCAAAACTTTGGAGGTCAGAAATCAGAAGTGGATTTCACTATGCTAAATCAAAATGTCAAAAGTGTCACTAGGGCTCTGTTACTTCTAAAATTTCTAGGAGAGAATGCTCTGAAAGTATCCACCTTCCTTGGTTCACGGTCCTATTCCTCCACCTTCAAAGCCAGCAACGTGGGACCAAGTCCTTCTTATGTAGCCTTCTTTCTGGTTCTCATTCTTCTGCCTCCCTATTCCACTGTGTGATTAAAACTCTCAACACATTCCACCCACATAATCTTTCCATCTCAAGGTCAGATGACTAGCAGCCTTAATTCCATCATTAATTTTAATTCCCCTTTGCTATGTAACTAACATATTCACAGGATTCAGGAATTTGGACATGGATATCTTCATGAAGAGGGCTTTTATAGCACCTACTACCAGTCTATACCTGAGAAATCATAAATGCAGGTAAAAAATGTTTTACTGCCAGCCTATCCAAAACATTCCACATCCACTTCTAGATAATTTCTACCTCTTACTTCTCAAATGTAAATAATATCTTGCATTTTAAAATTATAGATTAGTTTTTAACTTTGGGAACTTTAAAAGATGGTATCATATGGTGGGTATTCTTTTGTGTCTGGCTTTTATTCATTCAACATTTTGCATGTGATATTAATCTATGTTCTTACTGGTTTGTTTAACTGTGATGTAGTATTTCATTGTATGAATAAAACACAATTAATTTATTCATTCAAATGTTGACAAGCAATTGGATTGCTTCCAGTTTGGAATTCTTTGAAATGGTGAAGCTGAGAAAATTTGATACATGTATTTTACTGCTTATATGCATGTGTATTGATATAAATCTCAAAGTAAAACGTTGGGGTCCTTGGTAGGCACATGTACAAAGATGACAGACAATGTCAAAATTGTTTTTCTCAGTGGTTATACCTAATTACACTCCTAACAGATGTAGAAAATTCAATTTGCTAAGATAGTTTATGATAAATGGATGTTGAATTTTATTATGTTTTTTTTCCTGAATCTACTGTGATAATCATTTTTTCTCCTCTGTTATGTTAATATGCTGAACAATATCAATGGATTATCAGAGTCAAAATAATGCTGCATTTCTGGAGAAAAAAGACAGTTTTTCCATAGTGTATTATCTCTATCTATCTATCTATCTATCTATCTATCATCATTATCATTATCTATCTATCTATCTATCTATCTATCTATCTATCTATCATCTATCTATCTATCTCTATCTATCTATCTATCCATCTATCTTTCATCTACCTATCAATCATCTATCTGTCATCTATCTGTATCTATCATCTATCTATTGCTGGATATATAGTTAGTTAATATACTAAGATTTTTAAACCCGGGTCAAAAGTGAGATTAACTTTTTTTTTTCCTCATCATGTCTGTGTCAGGTTTTTATAACAAAGTTAGGCTAATATCATAAAATAATATAGAAACTGATTCTTTTATTCTAAAAGGGTTGGCGTTTTTTTCTTTTAAAAAATGTTAGTGGAATTTACTATTGAAGCCATCTCAGTATAGAGGTTATGGAAATGTGTATATGTTTGTGTGTGAGATGATTTTTAATTATGAATTTGATTAATATTCCAATGATCAATCTCTGAATCAAGAAATATCTCAAAATTTAGTGGCTCTAAAAGATAATTTTATTTTGTGGGTTAGGAATTTGGGGCGCATTCAGCTGAGCAGTTCTTGATTGGATTCAATTATGGAATTATATCCAAATATTGGCTGGGTTGCAGTCACCTGTAGTTTGAAATAGGCCGACATCTAATATGGCTCACTTACATAGCTGTGAATTGATGATGGCCTCTTCAGGTAA
>NW_011906603.1:0-1841 GCF_000151845.1 Pteropus vampyrus
TGGGCTCGGAGCAATGGCTTCTTCTATTTCTGCCCTGCACTGACGTTCAATTGCTAATGAAATGGAGTCAGTTCAAAAGCCGAAGGAGGCTGAACTGACAGGCCTATATTCTGGTACGTTGTCAATTGATTCAAATAGTGATGTAACGATTCAGAGTGAGTCTTTAAAGTCTTCAGACAGGTACTTTTTTGAAGTTGAACCAAAACTTCTTTATAGTTAACTTTGGTAAATATATTATGCTAGGACAAATGGCTATATCAGGGTACAAATTTCATCTTCACCAGTGATCTGTGTAGTTGTCACTTACCAGGTCCTGTGTCTTGATGATCCAATATCTCTGTTATTGTTTGAGTCCTTCACCTTAATTTTCTCCTGGGCTGTTTATTACCAGATTGTTTGAAGGTCATTGCCAGCCACAGAGCAAAACAGGGAGTAGTCTGCTAGTGTACATTCGGAACCCACTCCAAAATCTTTCTATTCTAATATTGTCATTTCTCTTTTCTACACTAATTGGGTTGTTAGGAGCAGTTTTTATGATGGAGGGACTCTTCTGTACCAAATATGCACTTGATAAGTGGATACAGGTTGATGGCTATGGTCTTGATGACCAGCCTGCTGGACGTACTTGCCGAGGAACTGGTTGATCCCATGGGGTGGTTGTAGCTTCAAGGACAAACAGGAAAAGTCACTCCCCAGCTAGGGAGAGGTTATCTGCATCCACCCTCAGCAGTCTCCACTGTTAATTAATTAACCTGGGGACCCTACCACACTGTGTCATGGATTTCTGTTTGCCCAAAGAACTCAGCTAAAAAGTTACTCTAATCAAGGAACTACTTGGATGAAAAACCTTCTTGTACCCCAGTTGGCAGATATTAGCTATTTATTTTGCAAGCCAGTAACCTTGCCCTTTCTGCTCCTCTTCAGGCCCATACCTTTCCTGTTTTTTCAGCTATTTGGTGCATTAAAAAAAAAAAAAAATCCAACTCTGAGCTGTAGCAATGACATTGATATCATTTTCTCCCTGTCCCTGGCACAAGAACTCAGCATAACTGACGTTTTGCTATTTCTGGGCTGAAATCCTTCTCCAACCAGACCCGATGTGCATACTGGTTCTTTAGCATGTCTGCACTCATACCCATCAATTAGTATGGCGGGATGCCCACTTAAACAAGGTACAGAGCCAATTTCAACAAGGCAACGTGCCAGTCCAATCCTGGCTCAGACAGGGACTGGAGCAAGTGGCACAGCATGTCCATGAAGATTCTTCCTGGTGGACAGTATGGCCAGAGTAGGACCTCATGTTTCGCTCCAGGGAACTCTCACCGTGGAATTCTTTAATCACCGTGCATTATGTTCACTTCATGTTTTCTCTTATTAGAGAAGAAATGAACATTATTATATCTGTGGCTTCGAGATTCTTCTGTTAAAGGGAAAAATTCTGTTGTATGAGCAGAAGATACAAATGTGGGTGTTACAAAGCAAAGAAGGGCACCATCAGAAGAATAGGGCCATCCTTCCCTCCCTCTCTCCCCCGCCCCGCCCCCACCCCTCGGGCGGGGCTGAGAACAGCCCTGACAGTCAGCAAAGCCCGATCACAGACACACAGCAAAGCCCTCTCTATGTGCTGGTATTAGGACTTAGAAAAGGTGGCTCTGATGGTCGTAGAGAAGAGAGAAACACTATAGGAAAATACCACAACGTTCCCCTTTCCCAAGAAGTTCCCCCTTCAGCTCACGGATACAGGCCTCCAATGAATTAAGAAGCTAAAGGAAGAGAAAGTGGGAATAGACTAGGAATGGGATGAGGAAGAGAGCCTCTCCCTAGTTTAAATAATGTGTAAA
>NW_011906604.1:0-1162 GCF_000151845.1 Pteropus vampyrus
TATTATTATACTATATCATATTTTACACTTTAATCCTGACTTGCCCACTAACGAAAACTATGGAAGAAAATCAAGCCAACTGGAGTAGCTCTGGTTCATTCTCCTTAATACTCTGTTGTGAATATTCCATATTTTGGAATATTTAGGCTGTTCACTTATTAATGGATATTTATTTTGTTTCCGGTATTTTTTTTTTTTTGCCACTTTGAACAACAATCTCTCTCTCTCTCTCTCTCTCTCTCTCTCTCTCTCTCACACACACACACACACACACACACACATCTTCATATATTGGTGCTTTTATTTCTTTGAGATAAATTTTTGAAAGTAGAATTGCTGAGTTGCTGTAAATGTAATTTTATATAATTATTGCTAAATTGCTTTCCTAAACAGCTATAAAACACATTTCTGCCATCATATATAAGAGCACCCTTTTTATTGCATCCCCCCCAGCCCACCATTGCTTGGTGTGATAATTCTTACTAATTTGTCCATCTAATGCTTATAAAATGACATCTCATTGTTACTTTAATTTGCATTTTCCTGACTACTAGTGAATTTGAACATTTAAAAAAACGTATTTGACCATTTAGATGTGTTCTTCAGTGATTTGTCTATTTGTATCTTTTACCTACTTCTCCATTGGATTGTTTCACTTATTCTTGACAATTTTAAGAGGATTTTGTATGTTAAGATAGCAATTATTTTAAATCTGATACATTTTTTCTAGCTCTGATATTCGCCTGTGATTTTATTTATTGGATTTCTGCCATACAGATACTCTTGGTTTTTATATATTTAAAATGCCTGTCCTTTCTTATCCAGTTTCTGAACTCCTAGTCTTGGTTATAAACTTCTCTTCAACCTATAGATTGTATATATAGTATCCTATATTTTCTTGAAATATTTTTTGTTTTATTTTTTACATTAAAGTTCACCACTTGTATTCTGTGTAGTTTGAATGGTCCATGGCTGATTCTTCTCTGGTCTCTAATCTGATTGATTTAAAGAGTGTTACACCTATCCCATTCACTGGGAGACAGTTAGATATCTTCCCAGGTATGCAGAGCCTCAGGTGAGTCTCTCTGCTCAAGCCACCTCCCTCCTCTTGACCACTGCCACACATTTTTCATTGAATATAAAACCCAAAGGCTAACATCCA
>NW_011906605.1:0-1398 GCF_000151845.1 Pteropus vampyrus
TTCAGCAAATTTCTCAGTTTTATTATCTAATTCAATACGTATCTATATATTTTATCCAAACAAAAGCTCTTTGGGGTCCTCAATAATTTTTTATGATGTAAAGTAACTCCGAGGGCAAAATATGGAGAATCATTCAACTAGACAAACTCAGCAACTGAAGTTCCTGATGAGAGTGATTTGGCAAGGTAACAGAACGGACTTCAATCCCCCTCACAGACAGACCAACTAACAACTATCCACAGATAGGGTGCCTTTTGGAAAATCTCAGAAACTAGGAGTACGGTTAGGTAACCTTCTGGGCATAAAAACTGGGAAAAACTGCATTAGAAGGGTAAGAGGAGCAGTTTCACTTTGAATTTCCCCGCTCCCGGCATGGTCCAGTTCCCTCTGAGTATCACCCCTACGGTTATAGTTACAAGGGGAAAGAGAGAAGCAAACAGGACTTTCCGCTTCCCTAGCCTTACAAGCCACTTCCTGCGAGGACCACCTATGTCTTGCCTCACTGGGATCATGGGGGGATTCAGCAGGGCGGCCTGCTGGGGATATGCTAGAGACGGAGGGAGGTGGGGCTCACAGTCTCAGTGGACTACATTCCCGCTGGCGGCGGTGCCCAAGCAAAGTCCAGCCGGTGGCTCTCACCATCTGCCAAAGTGGAGCCAGTGGCCCCATTTGGCCAAGGAGCATGGTTGGCAGTTCTGCTCTGTTTGAGTCCCTAGACAATGGGCTGTCCCAGCCATGGATAAAATCCTACATACAGCCCACCTGGGCGGCAGAGAAAGCCAGCAGCACCGCCTAAGTGATGAGCATAGTCCCCATCAATGATGCTCAGGAAATCACAAAGCCTATCCTACAAATCTGGGCACAGAGCCAAAACATCCAACTATGATGTCTGCACACAGATGCGCACACAAGTATGAAAAGCAAACCAGGAAGAAGGTATTTACAAAATATATGCTCAGTTATAGACTTGTATTCTAAAAAAGTATTACAATTGAATAATAAGATAAAATATCCAAAATAAATGGCAGTTTTGAACTGAAACTTCATCAGTGAAGATACAAAAATAGCAACTAAACACATAAGACAATACTGTTAGTCCCTATGAAAATCCAACTTAAAATGATAATGAAATATCACTACACATCCCTAGAAGGGTTACTATTAAAAGCAGAGACAAAACCAAGTGTTTGAGAGACTGTGGAACCATTGGAATTTTTTTTTATGGTGATGGTTAAATGCAAAATATCACAGCCAGTTTAAGAAATACTATTCGGTATCTAAGAAAGTTAAACATACACTCACTATAAAACTCAACAGGTCACATCTTATATATCTATCAAAAAGACACAAAAACCTATGCTCATGCAAAGATTTATATTCTAATATTCATGGAAGCTT
>NW_011906606.1:0-2387 GCF_000151845.1 Pteropus vampyrus
GAAGGAGCAGTGGAGCCCTGAGCTCATTCCATGCAGAGGAGAGAGCGGGCGTAATGGTGTCCCCTGGATATAGCTAAAAGCCGACGGAAGTCCAGGGCCGGCTTCCGGCCCTTTGTAACTACGAGTTGATTTAGACCCTCAAAGAAGATAATGTGATGGGATCACGGAAATAATATTGATGTGAAACGTAGTCCCTCAAGCATTCATTAAGCAGCACAAGCATTTGCTGAGCACCCAGTCTCGTCCTGGTGCGATTCTACGTACTAAGGATGCAGAGATGAAAATGTACATTTCCTCCCGTCCTCTCACAGGAGCTCGGTCCACTAGGAAAACTGAGGTGTAAGCAAGTCACTACGGGACGACGTGAGCCACAGCAGGTAGGTGTGTGCAGACAGGGAGGACGCACAGACAAGGACCTGCAAACTCCACCTAGAAAAAGTAACGTCTAAAGTTCTCGAGGATGACAAAAAGCATCATATTTGGGGAAGGAGGGCAGAGATAACGTGATGAAGGTACCTGAGTCAATTTCACAATATCTCACAGAGGACTGCCCGGGAAGAGCACCGTGCAAAATGTGGAACTAACAAAGAGAGGCCAAGCCTCCAGGACTTCTTGCCTCCTACTTCTGAGAGTGTATTGTTTTTTTAGCTCCTTGAGATTAAAAGCATGTGAAATGTACTCTGATTACCTTTATTTTCAATTTATTGCCTTTAATCTTCTATTACTCTTGTGGATGTGGTTACGAATTGTGCCAAATATAAAAAAAACCTCCCAAGTACGATAAAACGGTAATCCCGATAGATACATAACCCAATGAGAAGTACAAGATGAAATTCAGTTAGTGAACCCAGCCATGGGGAAAAGCTCGATCTCACCAGTAATTAAGAGTATACACTTAAAACGTAGTAACTTTCTATTTATTGAATTAGCATACATTTTACGGAGCATGAATGTCTAATCCTGTGGAGACTCAGTGACCTATGTCGTCACAGGTGGTAATTGAACTATATGTCTCTAGACCCTTGACCACTAAAGAAATGGAGGGGAAAACCTTTCTGCACAAAGATGTTCACTTCAGCATTATTTATAATAATATAAATATAGAGACAAACTGAATTTCCAAAATTAATGGGAGAGTTAAATCAAGCTTCATTATTTAGATAGGTTACAGCATTATAATTAACATGTTTTATAACATAATTATAAAAACTCGACATGTGGAAACGTTTTGGATATAATGATTGCTACAAATGGTTAGAAAGTGGTGAGAACACAATGATTAAAATCTCTTAAAATATTTATGTATCTAGAGAAGAATCAGAAGGAAATATACACAAGTAACAGCTAATATCACATCAACGTGATATCAGCTTGAGTCCTCAGACATTCTGCTAATAATTTTTTAACAATGCTAATAAAATGGTAAAGTTTGCATCAGTTAATAAACCCCACGGTAATGAGAAGATATACAAAATACTTTAACAAAACAGTCTTTGGGTACTTGTTGACCATCTTGTTAAGGTAAAAAATAGACAAATATATACCAAAAATTTTTTTAAATCTTCACTTTTGGGGGAGGACAGATCAACTCCAAATTCTGCCTGGAGAAGACTTGAGAGTTGTCATTCCAATGCCTCATCTTACTTATCGGTTTGAGCACAATAGCAGAGCATGGTAATCTAAATTATCTATTTACCTCCCAGCTGGAATTAAAAGCTCTTTGTTAGGGAGCCGAGAATGTGAAGAGGCAGATTGATGCTACAGATTGATTCTGTAGATTAGAACATTTCCACCAAAGCATTGGGCCTGTGAGATGTCTAAGTACATTAATTGAAGTAGGAATGCATTATTTATTATTTAACACTTAGTGAAAGCAATCAGTGAGCCAGGTTGGATAATGATTTCTTTTAGACACTCACCAATGAATAAGAATTAGGTAAACATAACCAAATCATTATTTGGGAGGTTGATCAAGTTTCAAAATCAAGACTTTCTTTGAAGAGGCAATTAGCATTATGATTTCCCCTTTGAACACTGGAAAAGATAAGTCTTATGTTATGTAGATATTATGTCATATACATAAGAATTAGGCCGATTTAGACAAAGAATGGGAAAGAATTCTACAAGGTCAACTGAAGCCTTTGCCAGGCAGGACTACGGTTCTGATTCCTGTGGATAAATCCTGGACACAGATGACAAGAACACATTAGCTGACCTCAATACTCGGATGGTGACTGCTAATTATCTTAGAATCAAAGGAAGACTTCCCTTCTTATTTCAGATGAATAAATTGCTGGAAAAGCTAAATTTTACAAAATCTGACCCATCTCCAAGTATAGGAAAGCTGATCTTCTGCCCGGACAGTGTTGACATTTCCTGGGTGCCTC
>NW_011906607.1:0-2114 GCF_000151845.1 Pteropus vampyrus
CCCAGGCCATGACCTGTAAGGATATGTCATCTGCTTCTTTTCCAAGCGTCCAGCAACATATAACTGAGCACCGGCTCTGCCATCTGGTTCTTTTAGTCATTTATTACCACGTGAACAAACCCGCTAGAGTTTTACAAAAGCCACAGAGATGGGGAAACTGTTATCACCCACGATCCAGTTCGAGGAGTAAGGACATGTCGACATCCGAACACGGGGTTTAGCTGGATGTGTCTTTGGAGTCCATTTAAGTTGTCATTGAATAATAGTACATTCGATTGCGATCATGTGACAGTGGGACAAATAAATCTTGAATCTAGAACAGCCGAATTTACTTTGGGATTTCCCTCTCTGCTCAGCCAGCAGTAATCGGCCGCCAAGCACTCGGCGAATGTTGTCTCAGAGCACGTGGCCACACTCGTCTCCTGGGAAGTCCTGCGGCCACGTGGCCCACTCTTGCTGAGTTTGGCACCATCTCCAAACTTCTTCTCTTTTCTCCAATTCCATTGTCGTGTGTTCTGGGTGGCGATTCTACACAAAACACTGAGCCGGACTTCGCGCTGAGTGTAGAGATGAGCATGAGTGGATGAGACAAAAATGGAGTCAGCAGTGCACCTGCACGTTGTCCAGGTAAAGAGATCCTGGAGCTGAAAGAACAAGGAGAAGAGTAAGATGCCCTTAGGAGAGACCTCCCGGAGGTCATGGGTGAAACCGAGACGGATTCGAGAGTTCATTTATTCAACCCTTTTCCCCCAAGGCCGGTCTTGGGAGAGGAAAGGTTCTAGCAGCAAGCTCTGTGCTGGGCCCAGAACCTGTCCGCTTGCTCCAATCCATGCCACAGTTCTCTCTGTTATTTATCTGGCACTAAGGACAGACTCTACAGTAGGTCAGAAACAAGCACGACGGTCTGCTGTCCATTTTCTAAGGTGTAAACGATTTAGTCTTAAGCAATATCATGTTGAAGATACCAAATAGCATCAAGAGTTCACTCCTTAGCAAAAATATTTCTCCCTTTCCTCAAAGGAGCGGTCCCCAACGTTTTTGTCACCAGGGACCGCTGCTCTTATGGGAATCTAATGCCTGATGATCTGAGATGGATCTGAGGCAGTGATGTTAGCACTGGAGAGATGCTATTAATATAGATGTACTGGTCTGTGGCCCGGGGCCTGGGAGGCTCTGCTCAAAGGCACAGTCGGGATAAAGTCACACCCACTTTACATTCAGAAACAGAATGCTGAGCACCACAGCTGGCAGCCGATTTATGTCTAGCTCATCGGTTGTCTTTTTTTCCTACCTCTTGCTACCTCTACTCTCACACGCAGGAAGCACCAGCCTGTCTGAGGTCAGCACCGTGGCCTTCTCCTCCCACGACCTGGACACTCCTAGCGCAGAGAGGCCTGGCCCAGTCCCCCAGCCAGGCTTGAACCAGGGCCCTAAAATGTCCTTCTCTTTCTCCAAGGTAGAAATAGCTCTTCCTTACATCAGAGCGGTAAGATCTGAGTCTCAAACGCGAGCTTTGCGCAGGCAGGTAGAGGGAGCGGGCTCTTGAGTTCATTTGGAGAACAGCGTATCGGGCTAACCAAATAAAGAAGAAGAGTTGTTTGTTCTAACGCCCAGCCTCTCCACTCACATTGTACTCCTGCAGTTACCACTTCTCCTAATGGCCAGTTCATCTGCTGAGAACAGAGTTGATGCTGGAGAATACTATTTCGGGCCTTAATAGAATTGTCTCCCAAACAGTTCATGCTCTTTGCTGTATCCACACGCTACTTGTACCATTATTTTCTTAACACATTTTAATTGACTACAAATAGATTCATTTTCGAAGCTTAGCCTGGACTTAGGCAATAATATCTATGTAATCACAGCTTGGTGTTTGAATTCTATGTTTTAATACTCGTTAAAAATGAATACACGACTGTCGAAATAAGAAAAGGTAATTGCTCCTTTATCACCTGCGATCAGCTGGCTTACCTCAAGGCTCTGCAGACCACTCTTTGGGAATTGCCTTCTGAGGCTGTAATTCCGTGATTATCACAGAAGAGGTTTGGATCTGTAAGAAGGAAGGGAGGCGTGGTACAGGCTCAGTGAGGAAAACACAGCATAGCAAGAGAGAG
>NW_011906608.1:0-2004 GCF_000151845.1 Pteropus vampyrus
CTGGAAAGGTAACCACCCTCAAGAGCCACATAATCTTGTTAACTATGTTGTAATCCAATCCCTGACTTGCTTTCTCCCACTTCCATATAATCCTCCTATGTTTCCTCCCTAATTTCAAATGCATAAAAGAAGCTCCAAAACTGTTATTCTATGGAGCATTTGAGATTTTGATCCCTTGCATATGTCATCAGTTTGACTCTAGTAAACTCATAAAAATTCTATACAAGTTGGGACATTTCTTATGTCAACATAAATAACAAAAATCTTAAAACAATAGTAAAGTCTATCAGCAGGAGAATGTAAAAATGTATCATTCAATACTAACACATTGAGATCCTATTTAATCATGAAAAGGATTAAACCACAGCTAAAACCTGAATTGGTAAATACTGCAAATCTAAAATCTTAAATATAATGTCAAATGTAAAGACAAATTGCCGAAAAAATATACATAGTAGAATTCCCTTTATATAAAGAAATATCTATATATTTCATTAAAAAAAGAAAAGGTGTACAAACAAGCATAAATTCAGAATAAGAGGCCTCTTAAAGATCATGGGGAGGTTGAAATTAAAGATTCGTACACAGGGATTATAAGGGTTTGGTATGGTTCTATTTCTTAACCTAATTTGAGATTAGGCATATTTTCATCTTAGTTGTAAACCTCACATAAATATTTTATGTATTATTTTCTGTATTTGATTTATTTCATAATAAAATAGTATAGTATATAAGACCTTTTAATGAATAGAAAAGTAATAGTTTAATAATATCAGAAGCTGATAGGCATTTGGAGAAATGTGAGCATTTATTCACTTTTAGTATGAAAGCAAATTCATTTTGGAACATAATTTGAAATTTTAGTGAAAGTGAAACTGTTCAGTTACTTCTCTGAGTCTTCTTCTCTATGCTTAAGGAATTATTCATGTAGATCACCACAAACACTGCTGTGTTACTTCCTAAACAAGTTGTCAGGGAAACATATTTTTAATATATTGAAATGTTATAGTTAGGCTTCTGTCAATGACTTTGTTTCTAGCTGAAGTAAATTGATATTAAGTTGACTTTTGATCAAAATTTCTACATGTTCTTTTATTCCTCCTTTTCTTTGATCATTTTTGTTTCCTGCTTTGACTTTGTGTCCTATATAAGAAAGATCTTATTATTCATGTTACAGTACTAAGCCTTCAATAGTTGGTGACATTTTATTAGAGTAAAATACAATAACGAAAGGTCCAAATGCTTCTCGACATTCATTTGGAAAAATTTAATCTTTCCTTTTTTAATCAATGAAAGTAGAGATATTGGATTTTCATCTTTGAAATTTTGTTTAGAAATTTTAGAAGCAAATCAGTGTTCCATAGATGTTTCTCTTTTGTATTTGCAGATATCAGTTATTAAAGATCCTAGTAAATGGTGTCATGTGTCAAAGTCAATTTGTATTATAAAGATATTTATGAAATTATATTAAAATATGAATCTTAAAGATGTTTGTTAGGCCACCAGACACAATCATTTGCCAAGACAATGAATAGCTAACTACACTAAGTTTTGGACTTTGTGCTTCTGGAAGGTACCACCCCCACTACCCAAATCATGTGATGAGAAATATAAACTAGCTATTTCAGTTGGTATTATTCTTATTTTAACACATTGCTGAAATATTAACTACTGAATAAAATTTAAAAAGACAAGCAACATAACTAGATTTTGAAAAGAAATGTAATATATGAAATTATTCAGTTTTTCATAGAATGGAGTAGAGTAGCAGAACATTGAATTGTGATGAACAAATTAGTGCCTAAGAAAATATTTGGAGAATCAACATTTAGAGAAGAATGGAGACAGTTATCCAAATAATTAATGAAAAACAAATTGTTTCTCTTAAAGATGCAGAATTTATAAAGAATCTACCTATATTGATTAAAGTCACTAGATAAATGCCCAACTGTCCATTTCAGTTTGCTTGTGTAGACAGAACCTACGTATAGGTCACGTCATCTG
>NW_011906609.1:0-2225 GCF_000151845.1 Pteropus vampyrus
ACTGTACCTTGTAACCACTTTGCTCTGAGGAATTTCAATTCATGTGGAAATATGAAACATGCAAATTCCAATTCATAAAACATGGAAATTTAATGGAAACATGAAACATGCAAATTTCTATTTCAATTCATGTGGAAAATAGAAAACATGCAAATTTCAAATTATAATCCATTGAGAATCTTATTACGATATTAATTCTTACAGAAAGATTTTCACCTGTTCTTTGATGCACAATTAGAGAAGTTAAAGAATCTCTTTCCTCTTTTTTAGATCTTCATTTCTACTTAATCCTTATCGCCTTCCTCTGACTTCTGAGCTGGCCTTGGGATTTTCATATCATGCTATCATGGTGAGAGGGACAGAAATGACTTTGAACATAGCTTGGATATCTTATTTACTAAAATAGAGACAAATAGCAATGAGCTATTGACTTACATCATACTCCTGTATTCTTCCCTTTTGGAATTAGCATGTTATCACGACATAGCTTTAAGGTGGAGTAACTAATAAAATGTCTTCTGTGATAATTTTTGTTGATTTTCACATTTTCCTGGGCATAATTTTCTTTCCTACTGCTGGAAAAAAATAAGTATTTTCCAATATTTTCTATAGTATATTTTTTAAGTATGATCATTTACCTTCTCTTAGAATGTCTTACTGGAAAGGAAACATGACTGAGTGAGAGACGTACACAGATCTCTCCCCTTAAAACAACAATAAGCTGAACTTCTAAAACTCAACAAAAAACACCCAAACTGCACACCCGCATGTCTGAACGTGGAGCTACCACAGGTCAGAACTCCAGGTGTTGGGAGGTGGACTGGGAGAAATAAAAAAGCTGCCTCTTGCAGACTCCAGTGGTCCCCATAAGAGGAGGGGGAGGGGAGAAGGAGCGGCGAGTTCCCTGAGCAGTTCTGCCTGGGAGAGTTTGTGAGTTCCACACAGCCAGCAGCAGTGCTCGATCATCAGGGCAGAAAGCAGAGAAGCAGATGGCAGAGAAACAGCAGGTGATTTTTACCCGCTGCGGTTGCAAAACCGAGGCTGAGCCACAGCCCTTAACCCCTAACCCAGAGGGTACCTCTCCCCATACCCTCCGAGATGGATCACCGCAAAACCCAAGGGGAATCTGAGCAAATACTATTGAAACTGTTGCTAATACTGACAGGGAATGAAATGGGAGGTAGCAATCATGATTAAATATGTATAAGAAAATAAAAGCATTAGATAAAGGCATTATTAAGGCTTTATATAAAGCAGAGATCCAAGAGGCTTAGACACTACCTACCAAAAACCAAAAGAAAAGCACCTTCTTTGCAGCAGGCTAAAGAAAGACCTTTATATAATAAATCTTCTTTCTGGAAAAACAAAAGAATACACTTCCATTAATGCCCAGGCAGAGACATAGTTCAATAAACTCCATGAATAACCAAGGTGACAAGCCATCTCAGAAAGAAAGAGAACTCTCCAGAAAATGAGCTTACAGACATAGAAATATGTGACTTAAATGAGAGAGAATTCAGGATGGTACTTCTGAAAAATCTCGGTGAGTTCCGAAAAGAATCATATCAACAATTTCAGGAACTGAAAAAACAACTAGATGAGCAGAGCAAGGAGATCAAAACCCTCAAAAAGAACCAAATAGAACTTCTGGAGATAAAAAACACACTACAAGAGTTGAAAAATAAAATTGCAAGCTTGGGAAATAGAGTCAACCAAATGGAGGAAAGGATCAGTGACATTGAAGACAGAAATCTAGAAATAAATCAGAAGAAAGAAGAGAGAAACCGAAGAATGAAAAATAGTGAAAGAGAAATAGAGGAACTAGCTGATACCATCAGGAGAGGAAATATAAGAATAATGAGCATTTTCGAAGGGGAGGAAAAGGAGCAGGCATAAAAAGGCATTTTCAAACAAATAGTTGACGAGAATTTCCCAAATCTAAGAAATGAGCTGTAGCTTGGAATTCAAGAAGTCAAGAGAACACCCAATTATCTCAACCCAAAAAGGCCTTCACCAAGACACATTGTATTAAAATTATCAGAAATCAACGAGAAAGACAGAATTCTCAGTGCAGCCAAGTAGAAGAAAATGGTAACTTAGAAAGAAAACCCATTAGGTTATCCTCAAACTTCTCAGAGTAGACCTTACAAGCCAGAAAGGAATAGAATCAAATATTTAAACTATTAAGTGAAAGAAACTATCAGGCTAGAATAATGTATCCAGCG
>NW_011906610.1:0-2062 GCF_000151845.1 Pteropus vampyrus
AGAACAATGAGAGATTTCATGATGATATTCAGAACAGGGAGCAATTTAAAACTTACAAATTATTTATTTCTGGAATTTTCCATTTGATATATTTGTACCTTAGTTGACTGTGGGTAACTGAAACCACGAAAAGTGAAGCCACAGATGAAAGGGGATTACTGTAGTCCAAGGTGAAGGAGGTGATTGTTTTAAAAATAGAAAGTCTACAGAGAGATAGACAAGTCAGTAATTGAGACTGTCCTCCCATCTTTCACTGTGTTCTGGGAACTCCCATCTCAGGCTTGCTTTTCATATTTGCTTTATTTTCTTAGTTTTTCTCTACATAACCACTTTCTCTCTCAAGTTCACCTTCTCTGCTTCCAAATTAATTTAACTTGCAAGTAACTTTAGTTTATATGATTCTGACTATAGCCTTGACTCTACATGGATATTTTAATCACAACCATCAACTTTGTTCAGTCTTTATGTGCTTTTGTTCAAATTCTTAAGTTCAAGCAATGCCAGGAACCTGTAGCCTGCCAACTGACATCCTTCTGTAGCTAGGGTCAGTTAAAGTTAGTTAAAATTTGGAACACTGTAGTGTCATTTACTAGAGCTAGGTGATTTACTTTGTTATATTATTTTAAACCATGAATTTTTTTTTTATTTGAGGATTTGTGAAAGAAAAAATAAGAACTAGAAAAAAGCAAGAAAGGTTTTGTGAAATGTTTTCAGGTAGAAATGAACTAAAAGAGGATTTTTTTCCTGTTTCTCGTATTCTGAAAAAGTTTCTGGGTAGAATCTAATTTATATTCTGAAATTAAATTAGCAATAGACTTTGTATAATAGATAACTACTTTTGTCCTCTTTTACTAAGTAAACGTTGAGCTATCAAATGATTACTCTGCCTAGGGTACCTGTGTCTTTCAGGTTGGCCATCGTTGTATCTGGCACACACAGCAAATTCTGACCTCATATAATCAACAAAAACTATGTTTGTGGATCTGCCCAGATTCCCATGTAAGGAAATTTAAACCTGACTGCCCTGAACTTCTGGCTGATACTCTCTTCTGGCCATAGAACACTTTGGATGGCAACAAAGCTATCAAGAAGAGGGGTGGAAGGAAGGCAAGAGGCAGCTGCAGATCACTCTTTGTCTCTGCCTGGATGATAATTGTCATTTATAGTCACACGGGAAAACTGATCCCAGGACCTGAGCAGACACTGATCCTTTACCAGCCTATGCTGCTTTTTAGTTTTATTTCCTTCCACCATACTGCCTCCCTACAGAGCCACATAATGTTTTCTAATTTGGTTTGGCAACGTTAATCTAAAGAACATGTTTAAATGGTCTAGGAATGGTTATTTGCATGGATTCATTCATTCATTCATTCATTCATTCATTCAACTTTGATTGCTAATATCTTTGTTAACATTTGATGTCTTGAGTTTGCTGAGGCCTTGCTTCAGTCTGGAGTCCAGACTCTCCTCCCAGATGCTCTGTATCTGCAGTTATGCCCACTTGGCATTGTGCTTTCAGAGGCATTCTAATTCAGAACAACTACTTAGTGTCAGCATAGAATAAATGCATGAGGCCCCAGAGTGGAAGGCAGCAGCACCTCCAGGTGAGCTGCCTTCATTGCTAACTCATGGCTGCATCATGGGGTCAGACTCCTGAGGTCCGCAGGGCAGTGACACTCCAGGAGGGGTAGTCTCAGCATACTAGTGAGAGATGGCATCATTTGAGAATTCTTGGATGAAGCTGCTGTCAAGTGTACTGAGACCAATTGTTCATCTGTGGATGGAGAGTGAACAAAGGGCTCACCTTAGAAGCTGATATGTTTTCCTTTCCAGATTTGGTGTCACTTGCTATTAGCATTGGCAGCATATGACCATGGAAACTTCACTATTCCTGACTTTCTTAATTCTGTCAAAAGCTACCCAAGCTCTTCTCGTAGACAGTAGTTCAAATTTGGAGTCTTAATATCCTCTTTAATACCTCCTATTCCCATTGGCTTAATACACAGTCATTCTTTTTTCTTCCTGTAGAGCATTATTTTCTGGATAAAGTTTCTCTCCCTAG
>NW_011906611.1:0-1541 GCF_000151845.1 Pteropus vampyrus
CCTGAAATTGGCCCTGAAATGTGCAATCACAGCGCTGGCTGTCTGCCAGGAACATTTGGCCCTGAAACAGGGCAGGGCGTGGCAACTATGTCTCAAGAAGCCACCTCAGGCCATCTGCAGGTTGGGTAGGGTGAGCAGATCTCCTCCAGCCAGGGCAGCTTCCCCATTGGCTGTGTGGGAGGGGTCTGCACCAGCAAGCTGGGTGGTCTGTAGATTGCCCCCTACCACTAAGACACAATGGCGGCTACCTGTCTAGCCCTTGTTCTGGTGCCAGGTAATGCAGCCTTTCCCTTGTGTGAATCTTGATTCATCACTGGTGGCCCGGATAAGTGTCTGCAGGTGAGAGAGCCTATGCCTTAGCCATTTAAAGGGGCATCTAGGATTTCAGTCTCCCTCCCTCTCATCCAGATGACCGGAATCCCCTCTGATTTTTACAGTCAGAGTTTTGGGGAACTCCTCTTCCTTGGGCTGGGACCCTGGGCTGGGGAGCCCCCGAATGAAGCTACATATTAAAAGTACTTCTACACAATTTATGTCAAAAGAGAATTGTAGATACCCATGGCATTGTTCTGACTTTTTTGGGACTGCCCTCCTTCTTAAAAATTCACCCACGAATTCTGAGGAAGATGGTGGATTAGGTAAAAGCAGGGTTTGCCTCCTCTCAGGTACAAATTGAAATTACAACCAAATTATAAAATAATCAAAGTGGAGAATCGCCTGAAGTGCAGCTGATTGTAACATGTATATCTGATAATATAAAGAAGGAGCCACATCGAAGCCGGTAGGAAGTACTTTTAATATGTACTTCTCCTTCAGGGGATCCTCTGCAGCCTCACTCTTCCTCCCAGTATTCCTCCACCACCCATGAGTGCGGGATCCAGCCCTAATCCTGACTTTGCCCCTCCTACCGGCAAATTGTTGACCCCATGACAAAACTCTTGGTCCCATTCCCACTATTCTGAAAATCTTTGCAGCCCCCACTTAACTTCCAAAGTGAGGCCTGAAGAATCTCAGAGCAATTTCAGAATCAATGGCCCAGAGTTCATTAGCCACCCTAACATGCCTAGCATGAACTCAGCGATATGTCAATATAGAGCAGAAAGAAGGCAAGTCTCTTCTTAGCTTTTACTATGTAGATACCTAGGACATCAACTGGAGAGTTTGTGCTGAGTAGATAGAAGATTATTTTCTCTCCTAGACAGAAAGGATTCTGTCCTAAATCATTCACAGACTTTTCAACCTATTTGGCCTATTCAAAGGATTTCGAAAGACAATATGCCTGCTTACCTCTAAAATATGTGCCTTCCAACAATGTTTCCCTTACTTTAAAAAATTCTATCAATATTAAAAATTAAAACTCGAATAATGGGCTTTAACTCATTTTAACCATTTAAAACTCAAATAATGAAGAAGGGTATATTGTGATAATTGGAGTCCCCGCCCTCCTCTCTCCCACATACAGACACAAACTGAGGGGAAATTCTGTAAAATTAAGGCATGATCTCTCTCTCTCTCTCTCTCTCTCTCTCTCTCTCTCTCTC
>NW_011906612.1:0-1538 GCF_000151845.1 Pteropus vampyrus
CTGGTTTCCTAGATGGTGAGATTTGGGAGATTTTTATTTTCCTTTTGCCTCTCAGTGTTTTCTCATTTCTTCAATCAATGAATATGCATTGTTTGCATAATGTTTTAAAAGGTGAGAGAAAAGTATTATAGATATGTATCCATTAATCTTCATATACAAATTAGTTAGGAGTTTCCATATCCCCTCTTAATTAACTTTATATTTACATTTCAACTCCCACACACAGTTTTAGTTCATAAAATTCTAAAACATTCAAATTGAGCAAGCTCCTCCTAGCAATTTTTATAAGCATTATCCTTCCTACCTTTCTAGTCTGTCTTAGAGTCCAATTATTATAGAAGGATATTGTTAAAAAAAAAATACATTAAAAAATTAAAATTCCAGATATTACTGGAAAAATAGAGGTTAATAATTTCTTTGGCTTAATAAAAGTTTCTTAATTTAAGAAACTCTGCTAGACAATAAGTAGTAGTTAGTTTTAATGAAAGGATGATTTACTTTATAAACTTTAAAGTATCTTTAAATGTTTCTAGAAGCAGAATTGTATTGACTTAAACTGACAAGCAATAAAGGTCCCTAAACCTGAAGTAATTGGAGTTGAGACTACTGAAAAACTAATCATTTGTGAATATAAAAATCTAAAATCATAATCTATGAACATGAGAAATGATTACTAATTTACACATAGCTGTCCAGAAACACTTTTATATAAAATTAGATATAAATGTTTCCAAAGCAAACAAGATGAGTCAGAAAAGTAGGGCCGGAAGAAAACACGATGGAGCTCGTTTCACTGGGTTTGGTACTGACTTTCTGAGTTATCACTACGACAGGGAACAGAGAATCAAAATCTCCTTCTCCTTCCTTGAGCAAGTGTGATAATTCTGCTGGAGCCAGCACAAAGAATACAGGCCCTTTGAAAGACCCACTGCTTTATCAATGCTGGTTTGTTTCCTCTTACTGATGAGAAGGAAACGATCCTGAAAGCATCTAACATTTTAAAACAAAAACTCTTTACTGAAGCTTCAAAAAAAACACAAAACGCCAAGTCAATGTTAAGCCTTAAAATAATTGGTATGAGTCAGGTCAAAGTGCATAGGAAAGGAGATGGGCTTTAAAGGATCTTATGAATTTAGTTTTGGTAAAATATTGAAAGTATTAAAATACTAACTGCACGAATGTTACACAACTAGTAAAAACTGGATTAATTGATTTCTAGGTTCATTAACAGCTCTCTATTCTGTACCATGGGATGACAGATTATATCTGGAGAAACAGTTTATTCGAAAAAGAAAAAAATAATAATAATCCCCTAGTACAGTATAATTTTATATTGTATTAACAAGGAAAGAAAGACTTTTTGTTTTAAATTTCTAATATGCAGGACTATCGTAACTGCACAGCTATCTAGACACAACTATGAAAGACAGAAAATACACCAAAAGGACAAAGTCAAACTTGAGAGGCTATTTTTGAATCTACCTGATTATTATAACTGCAATGATTTGGAAATTATGTGGCACAGAGGCTACAGAGAA
>NW_011906613.1:0-2198 GCF_000151845.1 Pteropus vampyrus
CTCCAGGAGTAGGACACGAGAGACGAAGAGAAGTCAGCAAACTGACCAAGATGTGACCGGTGAGGGAGGCCAAACATTAGGAGAACTTAGTGTCAAGTATTGAGGAAAGGGAGCTCTGCAGTGATTCAAATATGAATGGGTCAAAATTAGACGATGATTGAGCATTGACTGAGAATTTAGCAACATAGAGTCATGCCACGCTAAATGAAGACTAACAGGCCCTCTGAGACTCCATTCTTCTCCTGGGTATTTGTTGGTTAATGTGACTGAACTACTAATTAGTGAAGACTTGGGCATTTATTGAGTGTCTTCCTTGTGGGTCGGGCAGCATGCTACGATTCAAAGATTCAAGGGTAATAGGACATGGTCTTCTAACTTCAGAGATCTGGTCTTGTGTTGACTGCAGATACTCAGTTACAGTGCAGAGTAATGCAGGAGTGGATCTCTGAAGCACAGTAGAAAAAGCACATCCATGTCATCTGGAGATTAGCCAGATTAACCTAGCATTTTAACCCTAGTTCCATTTCTTGCTGGCTGGGTGACCTCAGGCAAAGTGATCTTCCTGAGGCTGTCTCCACACTTAAGAAATAACATCACTTCAGAGCTTTCTAGAGATGATTAAATGAGATTACGCATTTAAATCACCCAGGAAGGTGCCTGACACAGAGGATATGTTCAAAAAATGTGATCCTTCCTGTTATAGAGGATAAACAGTGCACTAAGCAGGCCCAGAGGAAGGGGACCAAACCTACTAATTTTCTAAGCCTGTCTGGGGAAGTGGCAAAAATTTCAAAGAGGAAGTAACATCCGAGCTGGGTCATAATGGATAAGTAAGAGTTTGCCAGGTGGAGGAAAAAAAGATGCTCTAGAAAAAGATTTCTTGAACAGAGGGTGTCCTGTTGAATCTAGCCCAGTCTAGCCTCTAGAGCAGCTTTTGACAGTCACCTGTGATTCAGAAAAGGCCACCCACCTCAGAAATCAAGAAGCCAGGACAGCACAGGCCTGCCTTTCACAAACTCTTGACTATACAGGAAGCACACCCACTGGCCAAAGAGGAAGGGGAAGTTGAAGCAGCCTTTGAAAGGAGAGAAATAAAGGGCTGCAACCATCACCTTGAACAACTCCAGGAGGCACCATTCACATTGTACTCTAAGTGCACAGCGTCACCTTAAACACAATACAAGGAATGGCCCCTGGGGTGAGGAGTGCAGCTGCCCTGCAGAGGTTCACTCACAGCCACCAAGTCTCAGAAAAACCAAGCCACAGGTTCCTTTGATCTAACAAGTAATGTGGCCCAGATGCCTGAAACTCCTTAACAAGAGACCCAGGAAACTTCAGAATAGCTTTGGAGCAGCCACTGACTCTGCACTGCCAGGTGCTGAGAATCATGCAAAGACATGTGGGTATAAAGGCAAATAGAAGGGCATTACATCTAGGAACAGGAAAAGGTACACAGGATGTGCATGGAGGTCTGCAAAAATCAAATGTTCTAAATTCCTCTAAGTCAAAGGTAAATTTTCAGAGGATCATACTTCAAAAATGTTTAAAAACCATCTGCCCTTACCCCTTCAAACGTTTCCCCTTCTAAGTCCCCTGAGGTGGCCACTCGTATGGGGCTCTTTCTCCACCTTTCTTTAGGTCCATTCAGTGCTTCATTTAAAAGTGGACTGAGCTGGAATAGTAAAGCTACACCGGAAGAATGAATCGCTCTCAGTGGGATTTCAGGTATTACTGGCTTGCCTGTGGTGAGAAAATTTTGAACTGGGACTCTTCCTAGTATAACTCAGCTTATCTCAATTGACATACCTTCATCTACCTGCATCCATGCCTAAAGCCTTGCATGGCAAAGAGGGCCTTCGCCTGACCCTCGGCTTGACTAACTTTTGGACTCATTGCTTTCTGACTATAGGCCCCTGACCAACTTCCTTTGTCTCAGAGTAACGTCTGAGAAAACTTGCAATTGTAGATTCTTTCTCTGCTCTGAGATGTACATCTTCTACAAGCTGGGAATCTTTCTCTGGGAGCTGGGAGCTGGGAGCCAGCCCTTTGAAGTGTAATTATCAAGAAACACAGGGCCCCGTCTCCCAGGCTCTGTGGGAGGGTAGGAGCCATACTTCAATAAGCACCAGTTAGCAAATGCAAATGGCCTAATCACATTGACCAAGGAGCTCCAGGACTTTTCCACTAGCTCACCTCAA
>NW_011906614.1:0-4474 GCF_000151845.1 Pteropus vampyrus
TTTTAAAAATAATCAGGAGCAAGGACCAAAGAAACCTGTCGCAGCTTAATAAAAGTCACGGCCGGTCGACTTCGTGCTCGTGAATTTTAATGCAGGAAAGGCAGCGTCATTGATGCCGGGCGGGACTGGACGAGCCAAGGACAGTGCGGTTGGAGCAGGGACCTGAACACACCTCTCCGAGAAATGGCTGACCGGTGGCGTGGGGGGCTCAGGCCCCGGGACCTCACATGTGTGCTATCTGTGTGTTTGGCTCCCTCACTCCAGTCCTGGGGAGAGCACCCAGCTCCCTTCGGGGTGCTGCCCCTCGCCCTCTCCACGCGGTTGTGCGTGTGTTAGGGTGGGCATGGTTGTGGGTCCTGGTTGCTTAGGTGGCTCCAGGTCTGGGGACAGCCGAGACTCCAGCTGGGGTGGTCACACCCCTCCCCAGGCCTTTTGCCCGAGGACCCTGTGGGAGAGCCTTACTTCCTCTGAGGTCACTAAATTGGAGGGCTGTCACCAAGCCCAGGCCCGGCACCCGGGATGGACGAGTCTCCTATAAGACCCTGAGATCAGCCCTCGGAGGGAGGCGGGGTCATTGGGAAAGAACAAAATATAGGGAAGAATAGAGAGAAACCTGGGCCAAGCCCAGAGCTTTGGGACCCGCCAGGGCTCTTCCTAGCAGGGACGTCCCCTTGGCAGCTCGAGCGAACCTGAGCTGGGTTTCTGCTCTTCCCATCAGCCTGAGACCATATTTTCTTGCAACTTCCCGTCAGCCATTCGTAAGACTTACTGATGTTCTAGGCCACGCAGAATATCGAATTCTGAAGCGGGGAGCCGTGCAGGCCCCGGACCAGCATGTGCGGCAGGAGACTAACGAGAAAACAGCTGGCTGTGTGTCGGGAAAGAATCCAGGCGCGTCAGGAAGGCAGACCCGGGAGTGTCGATCTGCCCCGCTGAGGATGTTCAACCTCTGTGCTCATTAGCGGAACAAATGAAAACCGCACCTCGCAGGCGTAGACGGTGGGTGCGGCTCCGAAGACGGCCGATGCCCAGTGCTGGGGAGGATGCGGGGAAGCCACACCGCACACGCTCCCGCCGGGAACGCACAGCCGGGTCGGTCAGTTTGGGAATTAGTTTGTCAGTTTCTTAGGAGCTACAGACACACTCACCATATGGCCCAGAGCCCCCCAGGTCTCTATCCAAGGGGGCTGGAAACGTATGTCCCAGCGGATCGTGTCCACGAAGGCTCATAGCAGCTTCAGTCATGACAGCCAGGTGCCCGTCAGCTGGCCCGTGGATAAACTGATGAAAGCGACGAGGTGGACAGGCCTCCAGGTGTCCTGCTCAGTGGACGCAGCCAGACGCAAAGTCGTACTTACTGCACGCCTCCATTTCTACGAAATTCTAAAAAACAAGAGACACAGGAAGCAGATCGGTGGTTGCCTGAGCCGGGGGAGGGGCGGGGATTAACTGCCAAAGGGCACATGGGGACTTTTTGGCAAGATACTCCCCACACTGGACAGGGTCGAAGTTCTAGAAATTTCCTTCACCATATTCAGGATCTCCTTTGTCTCTCTCTCATGGGACAGCCATACAACAGGATGCTTTATTGCCATGAAAAAAATGTCGTAGAATTTTTTTTTCTTGTGGGCACACAGATATGTTTTGTTTTGTTTTTAAACTGATCGTAAAACTATATACCCAGAATGATTCTATGTTAACCACATCTATGTCTGGAACTACAAAATACAAAAGTGTGGAAACACATTCGTGTAATTTTTCCTCGTTTTTAAAAATCGCGTCTGCTCAGTGCCCGTGTGTTGCTTACAGAAGGAAAAACCATAAAAGGTACTTGCAAAAAGCCCAGGGGCCCGCCATTCCGGTCTTTCCTCCATCGTCCTCTGTGTCCTAAAACCTAATCACGGTGGGGCTGTGCGACTGTCCACATTTACCCAAACTGGTGTGACCAGCGTTTAAAACGGGTGTATTTCACTGCATGCAAACTATACCCCAAACAGTCAGAAAACTAATAAAACCGGAGAAATCGGAATAAGCTCTGTGGAGGGTACCGCTGCCCCCCGTCGTGGCTGTGACCTCGAACTACTGTTACGTGGGAAGTCCTTCAGGGGAGGCTGGCAACCCGCAGGAGCCAGAAGAGGCAGTGACATCTTTCTCTAGATGAAGGAACATGAGGGTGGCTCTGCCCACCTGGATTTCAGACTTCCGGCGTCCAGAACCGTCATGGGATAAATTTCTGTTGCACCAAGCCGTGCAGGTTGTGGCGATTTGTCACGGTTTGTCACAGCAACACTTAGGATGCGAACGCACCCAATGTGAGGGGCCCTCAGTGCTAACACCGGAAAGATCCTGAGCAAACAGGGAGGCCGGTCCGCTGGCACTTGAAAGAGCTGCCATGTTTTTTTGAACCTCAGTCAAAACACGTGCGACAGCCCTGGCTCAGGTAGCGTTTTAAGGTTTTCACGCGTCGTGACTGGTCGTTTTTCTGCATGACGGTTTCCCCGTCTGTCTGTCCCTCTGGTGTCCTGCTTTGTGTCGCACTTGGGGCCTTCTGTCGAGGCCAGTCCTGGACGTGCCGAAGTAGGAATGGGGAGGGGGCCTCGGTCTTCTCCGTAGTCCCGAGTGTCTCCGGGGGCGTGCGAGCCCGACACGACCCAGCTCGTCCTCCTTTAAAAAGAGATGCAGGCAGCCTGGCCCCTGGAGGATTACGCAGACGATCTGGCTTCCAGCTGGACCGTGCAGCCGGATGACAAAGTGCCAAGTGGTCCTCACCCTCCCAGTGCTTGTTCCCGAGCCGGATACACCGGTGCTTTCACTTAGGAAAGAAGCAGCGGACATCTGGGTGGCAGCAGGAGCCCAGAAGCCCACCCCGGGAAGGGGCGAGGCTTTCCCGGCTCGCTTCCATTTGCCTTCTGCCTGTTTCTTGTGGGACCAAACCGGCAGACCCACTGATTCCTAGCGGAGGGACAGCTGGAAAGAGCACACTGCCCTCCGCCATCCAGACCCCGTCGTCACGGTACTGATGCAGGCACGGGGGTGGGGGTGCGTGGGGGGGCAGTGCTGGGCAGCACCCCGAGCGCGCAGCTGTGGACACACCCTTCTCCCCGGGCCCCTGGCGACCGACCTTGGTGCTGTAAAGTCAACAGCTGGAAGAAGCACTTTTGTTCCGATCCAACCGGGGCCTTGACGGGGTTCACCCTGAGCGCTCCTGCCCTTCCCGCTCTGGTCAGTGGCGGGAGGAGACCCAGGAAGCCCGGAGCCCCTCGCTCAGCCCCGGCGCCCAGGGTCCGGTGCCCGCAGACGCGGCCCCCGACGAAGCCTCTGGAAACACAAGTAGGAATTCTTTTCGAGCCTGCAATTTCTCACGTTCACGTATTCAGAAATGTCTCTTGCCCTGAAGCTGGTGGTCAAGTGGCAGGATGGGGAGGCGGGACTGAGGAGGGGATGGTGGGGGGGGCTGCGGATCCCTCCCGCTGTGGGCACAAGTGAGGGGACCAGTTTGCACGGTGGGGCTTGGGGTGGGGAGACCTACCTTTTCAAGCATCTTGTCTTGTATTTTCCTTACATGTTGTGTTGTTCATATATGTAAACGTTATCTATGCTCGCTGTAAAAAAGTATTTTGTTTTTAATGTATATTTAAGGTATTTTAATGTATTTTTATGTATTGCGTTTTCTCTATATGTAAAAGTAACATATGCTCACGATAAAAATATATGTATAGCCTGTCTTTTTTTGATGTTTTTTACATATTACGTTTTTCACGTATATAAAATAACCAATGCTCCTAGTAAAAATAGCTTGCAAAACTGAGATACGCCTTGATCATCCACTATCAAAATGAGAAGTTTGGCTTTGATTTTGGTTAAGTGCTTTAGAGTAAAATCAGCCCGGAACTGGAGGGCAACGTCACCTGTCCAGCTCATGTCCCAGGTGGCCTACACCTACCTAGCCCGGCACGCCTGCCCCCCGAGCCTCGGCTGGGCCGGGGAACCTTTCCTCACCGAAGACTCCACGCAGCCGGCGGGAGCTGCAGCTGGCCTGAGATGAAACCGTCTGGCCCAGGATGGAATGTCACCTGCTAACGCACAGTGGGGGTGCTGTCAGTGGGTGGCACGGTTTTGCCAGCCAAGGGCCGGGGCTAGAGCTCCGTGGGGGCAGGAGACAGGCCTTGGCTGTAAGGAGGTTCTCACAGTTGGTGGACGTTGATGATGAGGTTATGCCTGGATTTTTTAAGGTGGGGAGGGAGCCAGGTTGAAGGGGGGTGGCGAGAGGGAGGGTGGGGTGTGGGATGGTGGGCCAGGAGGCCCCGTTTTTGGAGCAAGACACTTGCTGACTGTGTTTGTTGGTTCCTGTCCGTGCTCGTTGGCCCCACAGGTGAGTTGGGCTTTCCTGGAACTAAAGAGAAAAAGGCCGGTGGGTGGAAGCCTGGGTGACAAAGGGGACAGCTTCTGTTTCCCTCCTCTGGTCTTTGTCATT
>NW_011906615.1:0-2589 GCF_000151845.1 Pteropus vampyrus
CCCTTTGAGCTGTAACACCAGCTAGCATCATGCAGCTAGGTACTTTGGGAGATTTAAAAAAATTAAGTCTACGTCCATGCTACCCTGAACATGCTCGATCTCATCTGAGCTCGGAAGCTAAGCAGGGTCGGGCCTGGTTAGTACTTGGATGGGAGACCACCTAGGAAGACCAAATGCTGTAGGCCAAAAAAACACAAAACATTAAGAGGCCACACAGGGCCAGCCACACTGTGGTGTCCAGCATTGCACTACACTGCCAACGACCAAACACGTCGCATGTGCAGCGCTCTGGCCCATCTCTCCAGGCACACACGTCACCTACACTTCTGACATCCAAGAGAGCTTCATGCCAGTAAGATGTGCCCCTTTGCCAGTGCTGCCCCATTCTCTCTTTTCGGTCCAGAAGTCACACGCAGGGTAACCCGTCTATAAAACAAACTTGCCTATTAAAAAGGTATATATCTGATCCTCTGTTCAGCTCAAACCAGTTTTAAATCGGATCCTTGGATATTTTCTGTGTACAAGGTTCCCGACGTCCTCCTGGAGCCCCAATGCAATATGCTGACTTATCTTGCAGCACAGCACATCAGTTAAGCAGGGATAAGCTCCATCACGAGGCTCTCTAGAGGCTGCAGAGAACTCTTCCAAACACACTGGACTCTCGCACGGCGGTGGGTGGTGGGTGGTGGATGGTGGGTGAGAGGGACCCGCACTGATCTGCTTCAGTGTCACTCGGCCTAGAAGCTCGTTCTCCAAGTGGAGCCCTGAGCCCAGCCTGCACTCCTGGGGAGTGGACAGGCTGGGTGTGGGGAGGTCCGAACACAGCGCAAGTTAAGGCTCTCCTTCAGCTACCTCCGCTGAGGGGGCTGCCAGCTCCGAATCAGGAGAGGAGGGAGACCCGTGCGCGCTTCCCCTCATGCCGGTTATGCCGGACCAGTCTTTAAGCTTCGGGTCTGTTTTAACTATGAAAAAAAATGCCTTAAGAAAAAATTTAAGTAGATTTTGAAGTTTTGAATCCCATTACAGATTTGAAACCTGTAATAATTTCAGTCTAGGCCAGATTCACTAAGCAATAAAACTGCTTTCTAACCAAACTGATGGTATAAATGGAATCATAGGGCTAGATAACTTAAACTTTTTAGTCCTTAAAAATCATTTAAGCAGTGCCTTCTTTGGCAATTAATATGCTAAATGATTCTCATACACTATGACTTAATTTGATTAGGCAAAATTTTTCGAACTTTAAAAACTGTATAATTATTATTTTTTTTACTATTCGAACAATCTCTGCTTTTTTAAGCATCAGTAGATTTTCGAAAATCATCCTGGCTTGGGTTACAATATATCTTTTACGCTTACCACGAATGCGATAAAAATTAATACTTATTTAAAATTACGGTTAAGCAGCTGTATTTATTCTTTCCTACAACAAGTATTTAAGCACCTACTGTGTGCCAGGCTAAGCACTGGGTACACATGCTCTTCCTTAAGATTCTTCAAGTTTCGCAGGCCTTCCCATCACTAGTGATTAAAGATGCCATCTATAACCCAGACTGGGGAAGGTTGTACAAGAAACCCAAGCATCAGTGAGATGGTACTGCTAACTTACATGAGTCAATTGAGACTTTAGAAATAAGAGAATAAAATAGAAATTTAGGAAAAACTTCTTTTGCAGAAAACAGAAAAAGTATTTGCTTTCTTAAAGAAACATTTTTCTTCATAAGAAAAGTCCCAGTTTCAGGAGTTCAACAGAAAAAGTTCTGATGGAACTAATAATCAATAAAACATATTAAAGACAGTGTGTCAAAAATAATTAAACACGATAAAATCAGAGAGATAAAAAGTTCTCTGATTCATGCATAAGCACTTACTATGCTCTAGAAGCTTTTCTTCTCCATTAGTTCTCCCAAACCCTACCTAAGTTAAAGTTCATGACAGGGACAAAACTGAAGACGACTTACCTGTCTCAGAAATAACACATGTTATTTCCTATGTAAAACTGTTACTTGCATAACAAAAAACCTAGCAGGAATATGCTCTGTGCCTCTGGGGTCAGGGGAGTGTATGAGAAATGCTATAAGTTTCAGGGCCCTGCAGGGCAAACAATCCTGTGATCTTTAACTGGAGGGCAGGGCAAAGTTTCTAGGTGGCCTTAGCCTGTTCTTTCTATGAGAGAATCTTCTAGTGTATGGAATGTAATAGTGAGAAGATAGAAAGGAAAAAAATGTCAAGAAATAACATCCTTAATGCCTAGTCGGTGCTGGAGAAGTTTTTGGAGGTCTTTACTAAACAAAGACGTTTGTGAACTGTCTTTAAAAAGCCACAGCCAGGTTCTCTATGGGAGTCTAGAGAAATTCTACCACTTGTAAATGGAGACACACAACACACATCTGCAGTTCATGTGTGGGAAAGGTTGGGCTAACTGAATATCGATCAAACAGTACTTACATTTAAAGCAGCTTCTCCACACTTTTCAATTGCTGCAAGACCCTGATTATGAATGTGCGTCTCCAAAAGTTTCTTCAATTCTCCTAGGCCATCCTGGATTCTAGACACAAGATTATACATGCGACCCAGATCTGAAAGAAG
>NW_011906616.1:0-2274 GCF_000151845.1 Pteropus vampyrus
CCGGGCTCTCCCAGCCGATCTGGAAAGCATGTTGCCTCAGGAGCATGGCTCCCCGCTGGTCCATCTGATCTTGAAAGTTCATGGTTAGAGTCCCCGTGCTGTGGTTTAGGGACGGGGCCCGTCAGAAACCCATAACCATTTCCACGTAAGGAAAGCACGACTCTGAATTTTGGCATCTTGATTTTGCATCAAGGGGCCACTTTCTCTGTCTCTACTGTTCTTTTTTTATCCAATAGGGGAAAGGCTGCCCAAACCTGACCGAGGAAAAATGCGATTCCACAAAATCGCCAATGTCAACAAAGCCTTGGATTACATAGCCAGCAAAGGCGTGAAACTGGTGTCCATCGGGGCTGAAGGTGAGCTGTGGTGGGGATAACCCTGATGCCACGCTGACCTCTTGGCGGGGCCGTGGGCCTGCACGGGCACCTGGTGCTGCCAGGCCCTCCGCTAGGCTCTGGGCACTCACAGATGAGAACAGATGTGCCGGGAATGGCAGACCAGGCCCCAGGATCATTTGTGAAGAATAGAGTCACATATAATGCCATCTTCTTCAAACCGATTATAGGAATGAGAAAGAGCTCATATATCCCAATGACCCTTAGAACTAGTGAATAGGGGGACATGGCCCCTTCGTCCTCTGTGGGAGATCAGGAGCCCCGGTGAGCGGGCGGGAGCTCAGACCAGCCTGCCTCTCATTCGGCACAGCTGCGCCTGTGAACCCGTGAACCCGTGAACCCGCCAGCCAGGGAGCTGGAAGAGGGACCAGGTAAAGACGGGCCTGCGTCCCCCGTGGTTCATTACGGCGGTCCCCTGGACCCGCGGTTTCACTTTCCGCGGCTCCGTTACCCATGGCCAACCATGGTCTGAAATATTAAGCGGAAAATGCCAGAAATAAACAATTCAAAAGTTTTAAATTGCACGCCGCTCTGAGTGGCCTGATAAAGTCTTGTACTGTCCTATTAGGTTCGCTGAAGGAGGAACGCACAAGGCCGAAGGGGTTAGGTGAGGTTTATCGTAGCAGAGTGACAGCCAGGCTGAGCGGAGATGGCGTCAGCCCTGAACGCAGGGGGACCTGAAACTTACGTGGGGCTCGAGGCTGGCTTTTGCGGTGGGAACATTTTGGGTGGGTAAATTGGCGGAGAAGGGAGGAGAGTCCAGTGAATCGGGAGGTGAGCACGTAGTGTTGCCAACCCGGACGTCGCAAGGTCCGGCCCCACACAAGCAATAAGGCAGGAGTCTGGCTCCCACACTCCGCGGTGAGGGCTGGGGCCTCCTGCGCCCAACACATCCCATCCGGGGTGCGACTCATCCCTTCGCCCCTCGGCTCCAGGCCGTAGATGTTCCCCGCCCATTAGTCACTTAGTAGCTATCTCGATCATAAGATCTACTGTCACAGTGCTCATGTCCAAGTCACCCTTATTTTATTTAATAATGGCTCAAAGCACAAGAGTGGTGATGCCGGCAGCTCAGGTACGCTGAAGAGAAGCCGTGAAGTGCTTCCTTATTTAAGTGACAAAGTGTGTATGTACAGGAAAAAAACATAGTGTGTATGGCATCTTCTGAGGGTCTCGGAACGTGTCCCCACGGATAAGGAGCTTGTTCATCTAGTCTTTAAATTTTGGAAACTCATGGGTATTTTCAGTGATTATGCATGTGCAAAACTCGTGCTTATTATTAATTCAGAATTCATTTAAATCAGAGACATCTGGTTATGAATATCACATTTGTAACTAGACACACTGTGATACTTATGAAAATATAAACTGGTTTTTCCATATATATTTTTTCCAACATCTCCGGAGTCACAACTCGTGGGAGACATAGTTTATAGGAAAACTTTATCCACTCGTTATGTTATCTGTACATGAACGCGTTGTTGGCTTTTGTCCCCTAAAGAAATCGTTGACGGCAACGTGAAGATGACGCTGGGCATGATCTGGACTATCATCCTCCGCTTCGCCATCCAGGACATTTCAGTCGAAGGTAACGGACGTGGCTAAAAATCCAACTACATTACGAGACTTGGAGTAAATTGTAAACTGAGCTAAAGGTAAAATTTGAATACAGTTTTATAAAACTGAACGCTTAAGTGATCGAATGAAAGATATGTAAGTTGGTTTTTCACAAGTTTTATATTTCTACGGGAAAAGACCCCGGCAATGCGTTTTCATTCATGGGGGCGGAATCGTTTTGGAAAACATGAGCACATGTTCAGAACAGAAGTCTCTTTTGAAAATGAACAGTTTTTTGAGCTTCTTTATTGCTTATTATACC
>NW_011906617.1:0-2577 GCF_000151845.1 Pteropus vampyrus
AAAAACCTAAAATAATAAGCCTTCTAATCCATGAGCTGCAAATGTTCCTCTATTTAAGGAATAAGCTCATGGATTAGAAGTCTTATTATTATAGAGGTATCAGCTCTTCCCAAATTGATTTCTTGGTCCAATGCAAGTCCAATCAGAATCCCTGAAACAATTTTTTTTTTTTATAGACATTGACAAGTTCATTCTAAGACTTGCATGGAAAATTTAGGTCCAAAAATAGTCAACATAATGTTGAAAAAGAATAAAGCTGTAAGATTTATCCAAATATCAAGGCTTATTATAAAGTGATAGCAATTCAGTTAGTATGTCATTGCTAAATGGAGATAAAAGACCAGTGGAACAGAACACACTGATGAGGAATAGAGAGATGTGAAACACACACACAGATAGAAGAAGTAGTGTTGAAACAGACCCACACATGTATGGTACTCTTGTTTATAACATAGACAATGCTATAGTGCAGTGGCAAAGAGATGGCTTTTTAAAAAAATGGCTCTGGGTCAGCTGGTTATACATATGCTAAACACTAAATCCACCCTTATTCTATACACAAATATCAATTCCAGATGGATTGTAACTTTAACTGTGAAAGGTAAGACAGTAAAGATTTTAGAGAAATAAAATATTTTTAAGAATGTGCATAGGCTAAGATTTCTTAAGGACATAACACTATAAAGGGAAAAACGATAAATTGGACATTAAAATTTTGAAATTTTATGAACACACCGTTAAAGAAAGTCAAAATCATGTCACAAAGCAGGAAAGAGTATTTGTAAGTCATACTGACAGAGGACTAGTATACAAAAATATATATAAGGTTCCTATAAATCAGGACGATGACAGAAATGTGTAAAAGACTTCACAAGAGTTCTCTAAAAGGCAACACGCATATGAAACAGTGCTATATGTGATTATTTGTCAGGGAAAAATCAAAATAAAACCATAAAACACCCAAACATTCACGGCCAATTGATTTTTAACAACAATGCCAAAATAACTAGGGAAAGAATGGCCTTTTCAATAAATGGTGCTGAAACAATTGGATAGCCACATGTAAAAGAACAAAGTTAGACCCCCTGCCTCATACCATATACAAAAATTAGCTCAAAATGGATCAAAGACTTAAATGGAAGAGCTAGAACTGTAAAATTCTTAGACAAAAAAACAGGTGCAAATCTTCATGAACTTGGATTAGGCAATGGTTTTTTAGATATGATACCAGCAGCAAAAGCAACTAATGTTTAATAAATTAGACTTCATAAAATTAAAAATGTTTGTGAAACAAAGGATACTACATCAAGTAAGTTAAAAAACAACTAAAAAAATGGGAGAAAATATTTGTAAATCGTATATTCAATACAGGTTTAGTAAAAAGTAAGGAAATATTACTCAAAAATAAAAAAAACAATTCAATTAATAAATGGGCAAAGGATTTGTTTAGACATTTCTCCAAAGAAGATAAGCAAATGGGAAATAATCACATGAGAAGATAGTCAATATCATTAGCCATTAGGAAAAAGCAAATCAAGACTACAATGCAATAATACTTCATACCAACTAGGATGGCTATGATTTTAAAATGGAAAATGAAAAGTATTAGTGAGGATTTGAGAAACTGGAACCCTCATACATTGATGGAAAGAATCTAAAATAGTGAAGCCATTTTGGAAAATAGTTTGGCAGTTTTTCAAAAAGTTAAACATAACATTACCATATGACCTGAAAATTTCACTCTTAGGTATATACTCAAGAAAACTAAAAATACATGTCCACACAAAAACTCGTAAATGAATGTTTATTCATAATAACCCAAAGTGGAAACAAACCAAATTTCCATCAATAAATGGATAACAATAGTGATATATCCATACAATGAAATATTAATTCACCAAAATGATGACATTCTGATTCATACTACAACATGGAAGAAACTCAAAAATATTATGCTAAATAAAATAATCCAGACAAAAGCCCACAAATTGTATGATTCTATTTCTATTATATGGAATGTCTAGAACAGGCAAATCCATACAGACAGACAGTGGATTAGTGTTTCCAGAGCCTGAGGATAGAAGGTAATTGTGAGTAACTGCTTTTTCTTCTGGGGTGATAAAAATATTCTGGAATAAGATAATGATGATGCTTGCACAACATTGAGAATATACTAAAAAGGGAGAATTTTATGGTATTTGAACTGTATCTCAATGTTAAAATATAAAACCACAATCAATGCCATGACATACCATTCATAATAACTAAAATTAAAAATACTAACTACCAAATATTGATCAAAATGTGTAGCAACTGAACCTCTCATACCCTCCTGGTGGAAGTGTGAATTATAACAATCGCATTGAAAACTCTTTAGCTGTTTCAACTAAAGCTGAAAATAGGCATATCCCATGTATGCTGCAGAAATACATAAGCATGCTCACATAATTTACATAACGTATGTTGCAAGGATGTTTCTATCGGCAATATTCATAATATCTCCAAACTGGAAACAACCTAAATGCCTATCAACAGCAGAGTGGATTAAAAATACTGTGGCAATGTTTGTGCATTGAA
>NW_011906618.1:0-2182 GCF_000151845.1 Pteropus vampyrus
TGGGGCAGGGTCTCAGGGAATTACTAGGGCAGGGAAATACAATGTTAGCCAGGTTTTGAAGACTCAAATATGTTGGCAACCTGTGTGTGCATGTTGTGGGGGAGTGGGGGTAAGGGTGGGGGAGTGTGGGGAGGTCTAAAAAAGAACGATGGCTTCTGCCAGCTCTTCTGTCTGGGAGAAAGCTGCCCCTCTAGTCCTCGTCCTGAAATCAGACAATTCAGTTCCTCAGTGTACATCCCTGGCTCTTTTCAAGCTGCTGCCCAGTTCTGGAGCTGAGAGCAATTGAGTCCATCAGCTTGTACGTCTGTGCACAGGCCTTTTAAGAGAAATGCCTGAGGCTCTAGCAACCCTCCATCTCACTCAATCACAATCTCCCCTTGTTTACACAGCCAGCTGTTGTGAGGACCTCTTCCAGCAGTGGAACCTCAGGCTGGGGAGCCTGGTGTAGGATTGGGACCCCTTGCTCCTCAGAGGGGACCTCCACAGCCAAGATATCCCTCCCAATTTTAACTGCCACACATGGGTTGGGACCAGCCCATTCTATATCTCCACCCTTCCTACCAGTCTTGACATCGCTTCTTCAGTACATCCTTAGTTATAGGACTTCTGTTAGCCTAGACTTTAGGCGGTTCTCAGTGACAGTTTTTCTGTAATTTAGTTGTAATTTTGATGTTGTCATGGGAGGAGGAGCACACAGCATTTCCCTATTTTAGTATCACATCCAGAAGCCTAAGAACTCTTTTTATTTTCCCTGTCAACCTTCTTTTACAACACCAAGGAAACACTGAAATGGCACGAATTCACTGTTATTGTACAGGGCTATAATTATTATAGGTACCTAATTTCATGACCATTATTAACAATATATTTATTCCACCATAAAAGAAAAACCTAATTGTTGATGAAATAATAGTAATGAGAGCAGAGATAGAAATAATGACATGCATAAAAATACTTATTAGAAGAAGGAGCTAAATATAATACATAAAGTGGGAAGAGAACCAAATCTATATAAGAAAAAGCATAAGAAAGTGAGTAGAAAACATGGAATCCATAACATTACAAAAAGACTGTACTATTACATTTGTGTTCTGTATTATTACACTATTATACTATTACATTATTATCTGAACAATAGTGTGTTCAGAAATCAAAATAATGTTTAACAATTGAAATAATGTTTCTGTTATGAAGTCTTATGTCCACATCTTTTCAATGAAATCAGGAGTAGAGCAAGAATGTCTATGTCATTCCATGATTAGAATCACTCTGGAAGTTCTGAACAACTAGGACACTAAAATACCCAATTAGAGGATACAATAACATTTCATTTTACATTTTCCATAAAAAGCATAAAACCAAGAAAGTGAATAAAGCTATGACCTATTATTAACATAAAAGAAAATGTGAATATGACATCCTTCAATGAGAACATTGGATTTGGGGAAGATACCAATTTTTTCCATATCATTGAAAAGGTTGGATCTCAATGGAATGTGTTTAATTTGAAAAGTTATTCTAAAGTTCTGATAAAAATATAAATAGAAAATAATAATTAATAAGAAAGTTAAAAAAAAGAATGACTGGTTTGGTTAACCAGTTACTAAAAGATAAATTGACAGGCAGATCAATAGAACAAAACATACTGCACTAAAATTGGATTTAGTATAGATACCAATTTAATCCATGATAAAGGAAACATCACAGTCAGTTGAGAAATGTATGAAAAGTCAACCAATTTTGGGAACACTGGTTCTTTGGAAAAAGAAGTTAAGTCACACTTCAAACATACTTCAAAATAAAGTCCAAGTGGATTAAAGACTGATTAAAAAAAATTCACATAAACTATAAGAAAAAATATAAGTGAATATTTAATTTATTATAAAATGGAGAAGGCGTTTGTACACATAAACAAAATAAACTTTTTTAAAAAAATAGCTTCAATTATATGATATTCAAAACTTGTACAGAAAATTGTTTATGGAAATGCAAATTAAAAACATTAAGCTACTGGTAGCTGCTTAAATGTATTAAGCAAACAACAATATGTTCAAAACATAGAATTCTTACAAACCAATAAATATAAATATATCAGCAGACAAGTTTTTAAAATGCAAATATAATTAATAAATGTACAAAGAACCACATAACCACAGTAGATAGTAGTGGATATCAAAGTAAC
>NW_011906619.1:0-1555 GCF_000151845.1 Pteropus vampyrus
AGTGATTTGTGCCTTTCTGGGTTTTAATAACATGCATCTTAAGCTTTGGAAAGATTGTGGTCGCTAAGCTTTGCAGACATTAATTAGCAGGTCTGGAATTGGCTCTGGAAGTCTAGAGACCTGGGCTCTCTGGGCCCTGCCAGTGATCAGCTGTGTGACCCTAAGCAAGTCATTTCCAGATCTCCAGGCCTCAGTTTCCATATCTATAAAATGAATGGCCTTGACTAGTAGACCTATAAGGTTATGGTCATAACTAATTTTATTGAGCTTTTATTATGTGCCAAGCTCTTAACATTTATTATCCCATTTATGCTTTCAGTAGTCCCATAAGGGCAGCACTATTGATAGTCACTTTTCCCAGATGAGGAAACAAAGGCCGAGAGAGCTTAAGTCACAGGCTCAAGGTCACATAGTGAGTGAGTGGTGAACCAGCATTCAAACTCAGGTGTGAACGATTCCAAAACCTGGGCTTTGATTTTTTTTTTCCTGCCCTAATATTCAGTAAAATCAAATCAAATTAAATAGAAACTCCCTGTGTAGGCAGCTGCAGTAAACACTTTGTTGTTGAATGCCAAGGTATTATAATAGTTGATGGAATAAATGTTTATAAAATTATTCATATTAATAAAATGAGGATGAGATGGTTGGCATTGTGCCTTACATTTTGACTTCGCTCTATCATATATTCTTTCCTCTGGATTTCAATTTATGGAAGACATTTTTTGTCCAAACCCACCCATTGGCAGCTGACAGTTGCATCCTAACGAAGAGCAAGTGGCACTTTGGCACATCTTGAATGCATACTTAGGGTTTAGAAAATACCAGTAGAGAATTTCTTCAATTCGTAATGTTTTAAAAATGTTTAAACCCCTGAGAATGCAACAAAATACTAAGTTCTTATTTTATTTTTTTAGCAGTACATATGAAAAGTGATTCATTAAACAATTTTTTTCCCCTGCTTTTTACCATTAAATCTTGATGGCAGTGGGCCTGGAAAAAGGAAAGAAAGAAAAGTAGGTGTTACATTTTCTGTTACTTATGACACCAAATTACACTTTTCACAGAGATGGATAGTGAATTAATGTGTCAGTAAAGCAGAGTTTATCATCAGGCAAACCTCCGTCAAAAATCCCCTGTGTGCCTCATCCCAGCTGTGCAGACAAGTGACTTAACCTTACAGACCTTGACCTTCCTCTTCTATAAAATAAGACTAATAACATTTTTACCTCTCAGGAAAATTGTTAGTATTGAATAAGAGATCATGTAACAGTCCTGGCATATTGGAGCTGCTGGATAATTGTACTTTCAAAATAGCTTACTGCACATTTACAGCAATTTGATCATTTCAGAGGATAATATTTCTAAATGTGTTTAGTTCTTCTATCTTTCAATGTTGCTTGTTCCCACAGTGGAAATTGTGGATTCAGTGGAAGCTTATGGCACGATGCTGAGAAACATCTTTGATTTCAATGCACTGAAAGAACTGCTTTCTGGTCCAAACCGACTAAAGATCCGCATAGACGCCATGCATGGAGGTATGGAGCCATTTCTCTTC
>NW_011906620.1:0-2205 GCF_000151845.1 Pteropus vampyrus
TTCATTATTAAGGCCAATTTGCACAATGCAATTGGAATTGAGTAAGGTGTAATAGCTCCAAGATTTATATAAAACACTAGGATAATTTTAATGTTTCTATTACCATAAATCTTCAAAATTTCCTGTTTGCAAATAAATCTCTGAAAAAGGAAGCTTCCATCAGGTATAATGCTCATATTCTTGTCTAAGTAATTAAAAAACAAAACAACAACAACAACAAAAACACCAGTCACCGAGACCAGACGCTAAACCAAACAAAATCCACGAGTTAATTTTCTACTTCCCGTAACTAGGAGAAAGTTTATCGAATTCTTGCTGGTCTTCTCCATCCTGCAGACGTACAGGTCTAGCCTACATTACCCTTTTGGCTGTTGCCTTCAGGAAGGCCTCTATCCTTAGGAGTCTAGTCCATGGGTAGTCTCAGGACTTGTCCTCAAACTTCAGTTGAGAACCCCTCAGACCTGTAGTCTGGCTAGTAACAGATGCAGTCTATGGAATACAACATCCTCCCCTCCCCCAACTTTAGCAAACAGGGGAATGCACATGGTCCCAGACAGCATGGGGCTACTGAAGCAGGAGCCTGACGACTCACCAGGAGCCATTTCCTTTTTTTTTCAGGGCGGTTAATTTTGCATAAATCAGGGGGTTAAAAAAATGAAGAAAGCAGAAGGCAGGTGATGGTGAAAAATGGACTTTCATTGTTTTTCTAGTGAAAGTGTGTACAGCAATTTGGGCACTAGATTAGAAAGCTGACAGTGAATTGGAGAAGAGGGGTATTTTTCCGTCATCTATCAATTTACTGAGCTGTGCGAATGTGCAGTTTCTAATTGGTCTGTTGAGTGCCTTTTGAAGGTCAGTGGCAAAGTCAAGAATAAAACCCCAGTGACTCCTTCTGTCTCACTGAATCCTACTAGGCTGAATAATTCACCACAAAAGAAGTTTCAATTTTTCTTGGACATTCCAAAAAGGCATTTTTGGACATTTAACTCCTGTCCTCTGTCACTGACCCAGGAATTCTTAGCAGGAAATTAAAACGGATTAAGGGTTTTTTTCTGTATTTTAGCGGGTAGGGATGGGAGTCCGGTGCTTGCTTACATTGGTTTTCTCATTTCTTTTTTCAGCAAAGATTCATGAGTGCAATTAATATGTCCTATGCTCTTGAATTAAACACTGGGGCTATAGAAATAAACAAGAAAAATATGTTTCCTTTTTTGAAAGAGCTTAGTCTATTTGAGGATGAGGACCATATGAGCAAGTCGACATGAATATACATAAAATAATTATAAGTTATAATTATGACTTGTTCTATACAGTTTGTTGAATGACTACTCAACTAATTGTCATTTCTCGATACTGAAAAAAGTACTCTGTATTTACTTCAGTATGTGTGAGAAGACCCTGCGTGAAGAAACTGACAGCTTGCGATACAGTCTTATAAACAAAAGTCTAGAGGAGAAAGCTGACGCTGTATAGAAATGCTGATGAAGGAATGGCTAATTCTTGCAGAGGGAATTAAAGGCACTTCCTGGAGGAGTCGGCACTGAGGCGGATTTTGAAAGACTGAGCAGGCATTTACTAGCTGAAAGTGAGTCCGAGGAGGCAATTCTGGGAAGAGGGGGCGCCATGGGCAGAGGTGTGGTGTTAGGGAAAGAGTATGAAGTGTTAGGAAATGAAGAGACATGTGGAATGGCGGTGTCAAGGGGTATGAGAGAATGATGGTGGATGAGAGTCAGAACTGGTGAGTAAGAGCCATTTAACAAAAAACTCAGGCATGCGAACTTTATAGTCTGGGATAACGGGGAGCCCAAAAGTTCCGCAAGCAGCCAACCACCCCATTGTACAGGAAGAGAAGAGACTGAGTGACTCCGCTTCCAGATTCAGAGCTGGAGTGGACTATGAAGGAGACCAGAGGCTGATATCAACAGCCTTCACAATTCAGCCCTGTAGTTTCCTTCCTCATCGTCGTCTCCCTGGATCCCAAGCAAAAATGATACCAGATTTCTTTCACTGCACTATTTTAGGCTTCTGGACTTTTGCACGGTCTAGAGTGTGTGGCTGTAACACTCTCTCTGCCCTCTACATCTGGCTCTTCACGCATCTTCCAGGTTTCAGCTTAGATTCTACTTCGTCTAAAAGGTATTAATTGATTCAGCAAATTTGAGTTAGGATCCCTGCGCTAAGCTCCTTCAGCCCTTGGTTCTTCTT
>NW_011906621.1:0-1834 GCF_000151845.1 Pteropus vampyrus
GTGTGCCTAAATCTGAACCAGTCCCTGTGACAATGAGGGAACAGTGATGGGCCCAAGTTACATGACCGTCCCTGGAGCTGGCAGTGGGACTCGTCCCAGGCAAACTTCACTGACTGAAAAGACTGGTGTTCTCCAGTAAAATCTGGTCTACAATGAGAAGAAGCGTGGGCGGAAGTTAGGCAGCAAATAAAATGATGCATACGAATACATCAATTAATTAAAGAAAATAAAACCAAAACAAACACATACACACGAATATCCACTGTGATCATTTTATCTCTAAACCCAGGAGGAAAACATTAGCTTTTTTTTTCTCACTATTTTTTATGAAAAACTAATAACATCCTCTGTTATTTCTCAGAGTAGCTCAGAGAGGTCTGATGGTCTATCAGGCATTCAACCCCCAGCCGAGCTGAGCTGTGGAACTGTGGTCCATGTCGCATCTGTTCTACCATGCCTTTTCTTTCCCAGTATAATTTTTTTTTTTTTTTACGTTTTCCAAAACAGCAATAACGGAAAAACGACGGCAAAATAAAAATTATTTTTGTTTGTAGAGCTTAAAAGTAAGTGTCTCATGAGCCAATTTTATTACGAACTTTTTCATTGTCCCTGGAGTATTGTAGTCAGCCAGGAAAAAGAATGGACCAACTCACCAAACTCTGGGCAGCAGCAGATTCAAATTGTCGAGCACGCTGCAGGGTGAAGCGAGACTGAATCCGTTTATTCCAGAGTTACGGAAGAGTTGTTGTTGTGTTGTGGGTGTCGCCTTGGGTTAATTTAGATCCACTCAAATTTAAATTCAAGTCTTTCCCAGACTATTCCAAAGTTCGGGGGAAAAACCTCTCTTTATAAAAAATTATAATAATAACGAAAAGGGCTAAACATAATCAATTTTAGCCAGAGAATGAAAACTTGGGACATTTTCTAAGCAATTTGGTTAGAGATAAGACCAAAAAAAAAAACATTTGGTACAAAGAGGACCTAAAAAAGAAGAAGCAAGACCCAACAAGACTTCTGTCACTTGTATACTTTGATCTAATAGCCACTCTTAATGGGTCTTTCCTCCAAGATGAGAAAGAATTTTGCAAACTACATGGGCATCCATACGGACCTAGGAAGCACCATGAAGCTATTAAAATGAATAACCTAAATCGATATATCTCAACATTAACAAATATTAGAAAACAAACACATAGTATAATGTCACAATATGCGATTTTATATAATACAAATATACAGACAAAGAGAATCACAAATAGGTATATGAAAGCATAAAATATACAAAAAAAAAAAAACCCACATTTATAATTATGGTTACCACTGAAGAAATTAAGAGAAAACAGGTCTGAGGTCTGTACCAAAGGAACTTCATATTTATCTAAAATGCATTATTTCTAGGAAAAAAGAGGAAAGAATATGATAAACACGACAGTGGTGGTCAATTCTGAGTTCTAAGAAAACAGTTGTTATGTTACTCTCTAATCTTTTAAAATGACTCAAAAAATAAGCCCAGAATATTTCTCAAAATAAAGAAAGGAGTGAAAAAATAAATCGCCCTCCAGTGTGACTACACTCTGCCTCGCGTGTGGCAGGCACTCCTGGGCTGCCGTGGCTTAACCTTGTTCTGAGCCTATTCCTTTCAGGGTAAGTCACGAATCTGATCAAGTCAGTAAAGCTCACGGTTTACTCTTCAGAGTATAAGTATTAAGAATTTCGGCATTTTAGGAAACGTCATACGTTGAAAATGTATTTTAAGGCCACTTTCCTCTCTGTCGCTGAATCGTGGGAGGGTTTCGTGGTGTTTTCATATTTTTTACTTAAAAAGAAAAAAGGT
>NW_011906622.1:0-1720 GCF_000151845.1 Pteropus vampyrus
TTTTTAATACTTTTTATTTTTTAATTACAGTTGTCATACAATATTATATTAGTTTCAGATGTATAACATGGTGATTAGACATTTATATAACTTACAAAGCGATCACCCTGATAAATCTAGTACCCAGCTGACACCATACATAATCATCACAACACTAACTACATTCTTTAAGCTATAATCCACATCCCCATGATTATACTAAAACTACCAATTCGTACTTCTTAATCTCTTCACCTTTTTCACCCACGTCCCCCAAACCCCTCCCATCTGGCAACCATCAAAATTTTCTCTGTATCTATGAGTTTGCTTCTGTTTTATTTGTTTATTTTGTTCTTTAGATTACATATGTAAGTGAAATCATATGGCATTTGTCTTTGTTTGACTTACTCCATTCAGCACAATATCCTCTATATCCATCCATGTTATTGCAGATGACAAGATCTCATTCTTTTTTTTTTTATGGCTGAGTAATATTCCATTGCATATATGTACCACCTCTTTATTTATTTATCCACTGATGAACACTCAGGTTGTCTCCATATTTTGGCTATTGTAAATAATGCAGAAATGAACATAAGAATTCACATGTCCCTTCAAAGCAGTGTTTTGTGTTGCTTTGGATAAAGACCCAGAAATGGGATTACTGGGTCATTTACCTCTTATTATAGCCTTTGTCTTAAAGTTTATTTTGTTTGGTATAAGTGTTGCTACCCTAGCTTCTTTTGATGTTGTTTAAATTTTCATGAAATATCTTTTTCCATCCCTTTCCTTTTAGTCCGTGTATGTCTTTTGATCCGAAGAGGGTCTCTTGTAGGCAGCATGTCTTTTTCTCTTCTCCATTCGTCCATCTTATCTTTTGATTGAAAATTTTAATCCATTTACATTTAAAGTAATTGTTGATAGATATGTACTTATTGCCATTTTATTATTCACATTTATTTATTTACTAATATTTTATTTATTAATTATAGTTGGCAAAGAATATTATATGTTTCAGGTATACAACATGGTGGATAGCTATAAATCTCACGAAGCGATCACCCTGATAAATCTAGTATTTATCCGACACCATACATAGTTATTACAATATTATCTTTATGACTGTTTCATAACTACCAATTTGTACTCCTTAATCCTTTCCTCTTTTTTTACCAACCACCTCAACCGCCCTCCCATCTGGTAATCCTCAAAATGTTCTCTGTATCTATGAGTTTGCTTCTTTTGTTTGTTTGTTTGTTTTGTTCTTTAGATTCCACATGTATATGAAATAATATGGCATTCATTTTTCTCTATCTGACTTACTTCACTAACCACAATACTCTCTATGTCCATCATGAAATATTTTTTCCATCCCTTTACTTTCAGTGTATGTGTGTCTTTTAACCTGAAGTGAGTCTCTTTTAGGCACCATATCTAAGGGTCTTGTTTTCTTATTCATGGAGCCACCCTATCTTTTGATTGGAGCATTTAATTTTTTTTCATTTGAAGCACTTATTGATAGACATATAGTTATTGTCATTCTTTATTCATATATTTTTATTCATATTTTTTATATATTATTTTTCTTCTCCTTAAAGAAATCCCTCTAATATTTCTGTAATAATGGCTTGGTGGTGATGAACCTCTAGCTTTTTCTTGTCTAGGAAGCTCTTTATCCATCCTTCCATTCTAAATGATAGCTTTGCTGGGTGGAGTAATCTTGATTGTAAGTCTTTGCTCT
>NW_011906623.1:0-2623 GCF_000151845.1 Pteropus vampyrus
GCAGTTTAACCAGTCAAAGTGTATAATTCAATGATTTTAGTAAATTCAAAGAGTTATTTTAAGACATATCTTCACTCTCGGCCCCCTTCGATCTTGGGTACCCCCAAAATACTTTCTGTCTCTCTAGATTTGCCTATTCTGGACATTTTCTAGAAATTGAATCATACATGCAGTCTTTTGTGACTGGCTTTTTTTTTTTTTATGCCAGTTTATTTATTTTTTTATACTATATACACATAATTTTTAAAAATATTTTATTTTTCTATTTTCCCCCTCCCCCCTTCCCCTCCCTTCTGGTATCCACTAGTCCATTGTCCATGCCTATAAGTCTCTGTGTGTTTGTCCTGTTTATTTGCTGCTTTTAGGTTTATATCCCACATATGTGATATCATGTGATTTTCAACCTTTTCTGTCTGGCTTATTTCGCTTAGTATGATTATCTCAAGGTCCATCCACGTTGTTACAAATGGCAGTATTTCATCTCTTCTTATGGCTGAGTAATATTCCGTTGTATATATGTACCACAGCTTCTTTAGCCAGTCATCTATCATAGGACACTTCGGTTGCTGTGACTGGCTTCTTTCACTTGGCATAACGTTTTTGAGGTTCATTCCTGTTGTAGCGTGTTATCAGTACTTCATTCCTTTTAATGGCCGAATAACATTCCTTATATGGGTATACTGCATTTAATTTATCCATTTTTCAGTTGATGGATATTTAGGGTTTTTTTTTTTTTCCCCACAAATCTTTGGGTGGATATACGTTTTTGATTCTCTGGGATAGATACACAGGAGTGGAAAGGCTGGGTCATATGGTCACGATGTTTAATCTCTTGAGGAACCTCCATGCTTGTTTTCCAAAGCAGCTGCCTCATTTTACACTCCCGCCAGCAGTGTCTCAAATTGTCCCCCAGCCTCTCTTGTCTGTCTTTCTTGTTACAGCCATCGTGGTAACTGCAGAGTGGGATCCCACGGAGGTTTGTGTTTGCATTTCTCTGACTGATAATGATGTCGAGTATCTTTTCTCATCATCTACTACTTTTGTGTCCACTATGCAACCCTGTGAACTCTCAGCCATTTTGACATATTTGATCCAGATTTTTTAAATTAAGCATTAATGATGTTGTTTGAAGTCCCAGTGTAACCTTCTCAGAATTCATCCTTTTCCTACATTTAATGTTTACCATTACCACGCATATTTTCATATTAGCATCACATAGCTTTGTAGCCCCCAATAATACAGAGCACTGGTTTTGCAGGTTTTCAGACTTGGTGTAAATGGCATTGTTCTTTCAAACTTGCTTCCCCAACCCCCTCATTCTATTAGTTTCCTAGAGTTTCTTTAACAAAGAACCATAAACGGAGTGACTTAGACAGCAGAAATGTATTCTCTCACAATTCTGGAGACTGGAAGTCCAAAATCAAGGTGTTGGCAGGGCTATGCTCTTTCTGAAGGCTTTAGGGGAGGGTCCTTGTTGGCCTCTTCCTGTGTCTGGCGTTTGCCAGCAATTCTTGGCATTCCTTGGCTTCGAAATGCATCACTACAATATCCACTTTCGTCATCACATGGCTTTCTCCCTGTAAGTGTACCTGTGTCTGTGTCCAAATTTCCAGTCGCACTGGATTTAGGATCCACCCTGATCCAGTATGACCTCATCTTAACTTGGTTACATCTGCAAAACCTCTATTTCTAAATAAGGTCACATTCACAGGTTCCTGAGAACATAAGGGGGTGGGAGGGACTCTATTCAACCCAGTACACTCATCATTATGTTTTTATGATTCACGCTATTGGTATGTGTGTCTGATTCATTCATTTGAATTACTGTGTGGGAGTCCTTTGTGAGAGTATACCACAATTTATTCATCCATTCTCCTGGTGGCAGACACCTACCTTGTTTCCAGTTTTTCTCTATTGCCCACAAGGCTGCAATTAACATCTTGGAACATGTCTCTTGGAGTTTTGTACGGTAATATTTTTCAACCTGCCGGACAAGATCCATTAGTGGGTTGCAAAATCAATTTAGTGGGTTGCAAACGATTTTCCCTTTAATAAAATGGAATTAAACAGAATAGAAGGTATTAGAACACAGGCACATAGTCGGGGTAAGGATTACCCTCTAAAACCGTTTGGTTCGGGTGTATAATATCTCGACAGGAGCAAAAGTGTTTGCAAACCACAGCTCTGAAGGATGCAGAGGGCCATGGACTCGCCCTGTCACAGGTTTGATGGAACCAACGTAATTTGTCCTTTTACATTTCCATGGCCTCCTTGATGCTTGGCATAATCAAAAGCTTGAATCTTTGCTAGGTTTTCATCCTATTTTCTGGAGGAGGAAACTGAGCAGACTCAGAGAGGGCAGCAGACCACACCATTCTGACTGCCCAGACCCCTCTCTGCTTGGTCTGAGATGGAACTTCGAAGATTCCACAAGTTAAGGATTCTCGGGTTCTGAGAGACGGGGGGCGGGGACTGAGGAGGGGAGCGGGGTGTGATGGGAGATGCAGCTCTCATCCTTAACCCTCTCCCCTCCCTCCACTTCAAAGAGGTTTTGAAAACCAGTGAGAAAACGTAGTTTGACATACAGGGCCCGACCGAGAGAGTTTTATAAACGTTAGCTATT
>NW_011906624.1:0-1592 GCF_000151845.1 Pteropus vampyrus
TCATCTAAACCTAATTACCTCCCTTGGCTCCTTCTCCAAATACCATCACATTAGGGGTTAGGGCTTCAACAAATGAATTTTACTAGACACAGTTCAGTCCAAGCACTAATATTTACTAAATGCTCAGTTTCATCAAAAAATAAACTTCATAACAACCAACGCATCTCCATCTCTTACTATTTATCAGACAATATTCTGGACATTAAATGCACAAAGTTAAAAAAAAAAAGATTCTTTATCTTAAAATGTGTCTTCAGTCTAGCTGAGGAAGTTCTTATACAAATAAATGATCTTAACACAATGTTTTAAATAACTTAAAGGGAGAGTATACCCAATACTTTGGGGTCAGAGATATGGGAGAGGGGGGGTAGGGAAAACTAGCATCTAGACTTAAAGTATGAGTAAAAGCTTGTCAAACGGATCTGATTTTTTTCAAACAGAGCTGCAGAGTTAACTGCAATTCCACAACAAGGCAAGGGAAGAGAATATTCACATTCTAGACATGACTAGTAATACAGTCTGGCTGAATCATATCATGAATGACAGGGAACTGATGATATTCATTGGAAAAGGTAGACTGAGATAAAATGTAAGACCAATTGCTTTCTACTGAACCTTAGAAAGTCACATTTCTAAATTAGAGAATCAACAATGGAAAAGTATTGTGTTAGTAGAAGAGAAATCTATTCAACAACTGGTCTTACATTTTTCAAGAGTACTAAGAAAGGTCTTGCAAAGTGACTGGTTTGTAATAGTCACTCCTCCAGAATTTCGGAATGGCATTGACAATGGGAGAATCTGAAGCAGCTACACAATTTAGGGCATCTACACAGAAAGCTATATGTGTGACAGAGACATGGTTACAAACTTCTGGATGGATAGATTATGGTTCTTCATAAATTCCTAAAAATAAAGATAATTGAAAATAAATCAGACTAGGAGGGAAGTTGACCATATTGAATCAAATTGAACTAACATAAACAACTGAAAGTTTCTTGTGATTTACTTTTATACCCTATTCACACTGCCAATAAAGAAGCCCTTTGCCAGATACTAGATTTAATGACTTGTCAAAACATATGCATGGCAAAGCATTCTTGGTTACTTTGAAGGTTTATTACAAGGTACTATTAGAAAAAAGGAAAATATGTGAATGTATAATACAGTTCAATAAAATACAGACTCTGTAAATACAGTAGTATAATACAGACTAGGTAAAAATTAATTAAAATTATGAGTCTCCAGAAAAAAATGTTAAATATTAAATGTATTATAAATGTGGCTCAAGTCATGTGGATATTTTTATTATTTTTATTGATGAAACAGACTGCCATTTTTCTCTTTGCTGCAGTAAACTTGATTTTAAATATTATAAACATTTAACATAATTTCTAATTAAATTTTATTTTATTTTTTTCATGTAAAGTATAAACTTAAAAATTAAGTGAAACTCAAATATCCTCATTCTTTACTTGTATCACATTTGTATCTTTTAAGACTATGGAATTCTATTGTTTTAAAGGCATGAAAGCTTTTAAATGATGAGAAAAATCAAAGTGAAGTCACATGATCATGTACAAAATAAAATACTA
>NW_011906625.1:0-1915 GCF_000151845.1 Pteropus vampyrus
GGACTCCAGATTAACCTTGTATGAATTTTGCAGAGTGAATACCACATACCCTCTGATAAATCACTACAGTAGGAAGCTGCTTATTATCAAAATTTTAATGTGAATTATCTGGTAGGAGAAATTCTATTTGGAGACAGGTCAAATAATAAATTTAAAGTGTAGATGTCTGTGTTTTATATGTGTGTGAATAAATACATGTATGTGTGTCTGTGTGTGTGTCTTACGTGGTTCGAAACAAGATTAGGTTCCTCCCTTCATGGAGGGACTAATCTACAAAGACACTGAAAACATCCATGATAAATACCACAGAGCACTGCAAGTGTAAAACCTGTGGTACAGTTTGTAAGTCCTGTAGGATTTCAGAAAACAAATGGATAGATGTGGCCTGGGAAGGCTTTAAAGAGAGGAAGGACTGCAGCTGTACGGCGGAGGTTTAGATGTGGGGGAAGGAAGTAGTGGTTATTTGAGGACAGAGGAACATCATGAAAGAGCATGGGTATTTAAAATTCAGTGAGTTTAAATCACCAAATGAGAAGACAGTTAGTTGGATTTTACGCTGTAGATTTCAAAGTCAAACTCAAAGTCTGTTTCCTCCCCAAAAGCATTCTTAATTGTTTGATGTTACCTTAACAGTATGATGTTGGAAATCTGCTAAAAGAATTGGTTTTCTCACTAACCTCTTCATATATTGACAAGATCTGTCATTTATTTCTGCTTTTGTTGTTGTTGTTTATGTTTTAAATTGGTCGTTCTCAAAAAAAAAAAAAACCCCTAAAATAGCATCGAAGTGTATGAATTAGGGAAAGTCTTATACTTATTGTATATTCAGGAATGTTTCTATAACTATTTAATGTTATATTTAAAGGGAGAGAATGATTTGATTTTGTATAACTAAGTTTAGAGGAAATAATAGGATTTATCAGGCTTACGACTTGCTATTAATTCTCTGTATAGCTGTTTAGAGATGTTTTATCTCTGCGTACACATCCAACTTGAAAACTGAAACCAAGATTATCTTTCATCTTTACTGACATAATCTAGATTAATAATACAGATTTCTCTGTTGAGAAGAATTTTTCTTTAATCATTCAGAATAACCTATAGACATATTTTTAGCTACCATAAGATTAGACATTCTAGTCAGTGTCTTATTGTTACTCATTTATAAAACTTTAAAGTTCAGCTTAGGTTATCAAAAGTCTTTCAAACATTCAAAGTTAAAATCTAACTTAAATTATTTTCATATTTTAAAAAATTTAAAACCGTAGCTTCAAAAATAAAAAATCTTAACCCAGAAAGTCCAATTTAAAATATATCTAATTAAAAATTTTTTGACTTATCCATTTTTTTACATACTTTCTTAGATGTTTTTAAACCCTTTGAATACAACTTCAAAATTCTGTTTTATTCTGAGGAGAAACCTTGAACTTCCACCTTTATCTGACTGTGACATTAGCTTTCTTTCATGGCCTAGGCAGATATTTTTGAAAAATAATACTTCACGTCACAGAGGAGCTTTGAGTTGTTTATCCGTCTCTGGCCAGATTTTCTTTGTTTCTATGTAATCTCAAAGTTATGGAATGAAGCGAGATTTAAATCATACAAATGTTCTTTCACCTTATTTGCCGATTCTCATTTTTGGTCTTTTTCCCATTAGTTTTCTTATCCTTTAAACCTTAAATATTAAAATCATAAATAGTCAAATCTAATTGAATATTGGATATTTGTTTCCTTTAGACTTCTTATTATAAAATGATAAAGGGAGAAGTAATCTTAGAGATGAACTCATTTTTACAAACTACAAAAAGTTATCTTTACCAGTTACTTTTTGGATTGTAAATAATTTTAAATGGTCTTTAAGGAGTCTTAGTTTTAGATTTTTTAAATCTAGAAATGCAGGTTATAATTTGCTTCA
>NW_011906626.1:0-2973 GCF_000151845.1 Pteropus vampyrus
AGCGGGTCAGCCTCTCCTCAAACCCGAAGGTGGACTCTGGTCAGCTGATGGGTGTGGAGAGCACCTTCCAGCAGAGAAGAAAGGCTCGGCTGGTCTCTGTGGTTTCCAGAACATGCAGTCTGGAACGCAGTGTGCCATTGAGTGCTGCTGGATTCGTATGGAGCCCTCGACTTTTTCCCCGAGGGTCATGACAAAGGTGGTTTCTTCCAGTGAGTTCTCTGGACTAGCAGTTTAAAGAAACGTTAGCTCCAAGTCCCCATTCTACCCATTCCTTAGTTTGATGGCCTCGAGTAAAGTTCTTGCATATATAAGGTCTTAACCACCCCGAGTACAGAGTCACTTTCTTTATGTCCCTGTGCCCTACATTTGCTCATAGAAACAGGTTATACTTGGTGCAGGAGTTTAAAGTGTTACTGATAGGACTAATAATATGACCTGTAACAGGCTCGGTTTCCTCATCTGTAAATGGGGAGATGACTTCCACTCACCTACGACCTCGTTGCAGCTCCGAAGGTGATTCGCTTGTGTTATTAATTAAATGGGCATTTCGTGGGCCATTGTAGGAAACGCCTTATTGGAATATTGTGTATGTGTAAAAATATATTAAGAATTTTAAATAACAAATTAATAAGTGAACTTTTCACACGTCATCTGTTGAGGTTAATTCTGCTATGGAATCTGTTTAAGGTAATACTAATAAAGCAGAAAAGCGCATCCTAATATTTACACGGATTACAATAAGAATCAGTAACAACTCACCAACTAGTTACCTTACTGGATCCCATTCTGTCCTGGTCAGTGCTTTCTTTACTTGAAGCTGAGTGTCGCTCAGACAAATATTTCCTTCTACCTGAACACCAGGCAGGGATAAAGGGGTCTTGATAAGGCAAGGAATATGGGATGAGATAAAGGAAGAGTTACCACATACGACAAACATATATGGGAAAAGACTAGAAAGTGTTAGAATCTGTGTTTTCATACTTCTCAGGGAGAAAGCCTGAGCTGGTGTTGTATCTAACGCTCAAGACTGATTCCTCGGGTAACACAGGCATTTGGTGCCCTTGGGGTGATGTTTGTTAGGAACTGGGCCATCTGCAGCGAGGAAGGTGTAAGATGGTCGAGGGGGAAGAGGTGGGAGGGAAGGGCTTGTATGGAGCTCTCAGATGCCATTGTGCTGAGTTTCCTTTCATTGTATGTTGATTCTTCTGGAGGGAGACTCTGGGCTGAGTCCCTTTCCATTTTCACTACCGCCAGGTTGACTGTTAAACCGTGGATTTAGACACGGATGGTTTTTGATGAGAAAACTGGGAACTCGCAGGAAATATTATACTATAAAAAAGTTAATATGCACATATGTGTAGATAACCATAACTCTCAGACCTTGATTGCCTGTCTCGTCCTTTCTTTGAAGCTTTCGATTTAAATGGACAGTTTGCTGGATTTCTTTACCTGGATGGTCCCTCAACCTCAGTCTACTGCAACCCAACTTTCCCCCTCCTCAGCTCTCCTGTTTGCTTCCCTCGTGCTCTCGTTCTTAGTTGGAGCCTAACATTCCTCCTGGGAAGACTTTTCAGTGGAATTGTTTCCTTCCTCTCTACCTTTACTATGATGGATCAATCCAGGGCCCCCTCTTCTCTCCTTTTGACTTCTGCAATAACCTCTCGATCCGTTTTTCTGCCTCCAGTCCTGTGCCCCATCTTGATCCGCCCTCTGTATGCCACCAGAATGACTAAAGGAGTATAATTTCAGAACCATTTATGGGTCAGTCACTCTCTTTTCAAGGTTGGGGGCAAAACAGTGACCTAATCACTGTTTCTGTTTTCGCTTATTTTCTGGTGCTGAAGACCAGCAAAACCATGCACACAAGCAAAGAATTAACATGTTTATAAATAGTACTGCATCAAAAGGAAACAAACAAGGATTTGAGATGGAGAATAAAAGGGTGGACATCTTTGCATATTGTAGGTGAGCAAGGCTTTCCTAGATGATGACATTTAAGCTGAGATCTAAAGGATGAGAAGGAGCTAGAATAGAAGGATGCCGGGCAATACATGTTCTTGGCAGAAAAGATGGTTTGTGCAGACTCTGAGATGTGAAAAAGTTTGGTGGGCTCAAAGCACTAAAAACTAGGAGAGAATGATTAATATACAGAGTCACCGAAAGAGAGTGATTTAAGGTGGGATCAAAAAAATGGGCAGGAATCATATTACACGGGGCCTTGGAGTAAGGAGTCCATTTTGCTCCAAGTTCAGTGGGAAGCCGTTGAGGAATTCTAAGCACAGGAGCCGTTTCATCCATTTTACAAGTCACCATCACTCTTGTTGTGGAGCATGGGTCAGAGGAGAATGAAAGAGAAAGTGTGGAGACCAGGTAGGAAGTTGTTGCAGAAGCCCAGGTAAGAGATGATGCTCTGTAGACTAAGGTGTTAACAAGAAAGATGGAGAAAGGTGGGCAGATTTGGAATAACTTTTGGAGATAAAATCAACGGGATGTCCTGTTGGATTAGACATAGGGACAGAAGAATGGGAGAAGATTAAGGATGGCTAGTCTGAACAGTTGGATGAAGGGGATCATCTGTTGAGATGAAGAATATTTTGACCCTCTGTCTTCCTCTTCTATTTTTCAGGACTCATGTGATTAGATTGGGTCCACCCATACAGGCCAAGCAATCTCCCCATCCAAGGTCTTTAACCTTAAGCACATCTGCAAAGTTCCTTTTGCCCTATAAGGTAACATAGTCACAGGTTCTGGGGATTAGGGCGTGGACATCTTTGGAGAGTGGGCATTATTCTGCCTACCTCGAGGTCCAGTAAAATGAGAAAAGTATTCACAGAGGTGGTTGGTAACCTTGATAAGAACTCTTCCAGAAATATGATGGCAAAGGAAAGCCACATCGTAGTGGGTTGAGCAATGAAAGAAGTTAGTACACAGATACAACATAGTGTGTAGACAACTCTTTAAAGAACTGGGATT
>NW_011906627.1:0-1815 GCF_000151845.1 Pteropus vampyrus
ACATGGGATAAATTCCAAACAGTCACCCTCAAAGTCCTCCAGAACATAAAAGTGGAAACTCCAGTAGTCACATTCGGTCTAAATAATTTTGTGCTCATCCACCTTTCACAAAATTATGTCATCTATCTTGAACTGGCAAACCAACACCTAGAGGTTTGAAATGGAAATTAAACATTCTCCTGTCTAAGTTTGTGCTTAGCTACAGGGTTCCTAGGAATATGTTATAATATATTCCATATTCTATCAAGATGTCACCACTTTTTTGTAATATGTATAAACTGTAAGTCATTTAGTTCTCAGGATGAAGGGCAGATTGAGGGAAAAGAGGAGATAAAAACAGGTATCTCAAGTAGCATTGTCTATAAAATAAAGCCAAATCATGGAACAAGATCAGGAAATGACTTCCCAGGGAATGTAGGTGAACTCCCTTGTAAATGTGGAACAGTGGACACTGCATCTTTGGGCTCTCCAATGTAAACTCGTCCTCAATTCTGACTAGGTAACAGAGCACTGAAGCTATACATTCTACCTCCAGAGTTAACTCGGCTCACAGTAAATATTTCAGGGATCCCCTGGATTTGTCTTTGAGGCACTCTTAATTTCTTTTTTGTTTACACTTTTCCACCTACTGTAGAAATTATTTCTTGGATCTTAAAGTTTCCAATTTAAGTTTTTAGCTACTCTACTTCCCACCTACATACAGTTAGCACTGTCTTTGTCAAGAACCATCGATTTAAAAAATAGGCTTTCTCAGTATGTACCTCCCTTTCTCCACACTTCTGTGTTCTCTGCAACACCCCTCATTACATGTGGCTCCCATTCCCAAAAGTCTTTCTGCCATCTCCAGCTGCCCCAATCCTATCCTCCTTGCATATCTGCTTATTTATCATCTCTTCCAGTGAGATATTCTTTATCCAATAGGCAGCATCAATTGTTTCTAGAAGACCTTGAATTTTTGTTATAGCTCCTGCCATTATTTCCTGAAAAAAATTAAGTTCACTTTCTCTCCTCAATTGAAACAAGAATCAAGTCTTCCTCATTTCTGTTTCATGCAAAGAATATGGTCTTTGCAGTCAGAATTCCAACTCCACCACTTACTAGCAGTTTGACCTTAGACAAATAGCCAAATAATTCTGAGACTTCATTTTCTCAATCTGTTAAAAAAAAAAAAAGTACACTAGATTGGTGATTCTTAGTGTATGTTAAATTTCAACAAAAAATAAATGTACAAATCTGATTGAATTAATGGATGAAGATGAACTAATTTTTAAAAATGTCTCCAGTTTCTTTGGCTAATTCAGTTAACAGCCTACTTAAATGTCAGTGACAAATTTTAAATAAGAAAAAAGTCCCATGTAGGCACACTGTTTTTGGAATATTACCAAAGACTTCTCCCCTCTCTCACACACACACACAGAACACTAATTATATATGTATAATGTATAATATCTATAAGTATATATATTCAAATATATATTAAAATTCACACAGAGAAAGAAAGTGCTGTAAAATAATAGCAATTAATGAATCTGGATAAAAGATATATCTGGATATTTGTTGTATTATTCTTTCAAATTTTCAATAGATTTCATATTTTTCAAAATAAAGTGTTTTAAAAGTTAGTGAAGAATAAAGTGGACTATTCAGTAAATTGTGTCAGGAAATAAAATATCTACATTGGAAAAAATATTGAATTCATATTCAAAAATTATTTCTATGTGAATGAAAATTTTATTTGGGAAAGAAAACTTGTAAAGACTGAAAGTGTAGGAGGATAGATGATGATAGATGATAGATGATAGATAGATAGATGAT
>NW_011906628.1:0-2727 GCF_000151845.1 Pteropus vampyrus
TTTTTAAACACTTGGATTTCAGAGCCCTGTTTAGAAAGCTCAGGGAGCTTTTAGAAAGCAAAAGGAGGCCCTCAAATTCTGAAACCTGCAGTACTGGTTTCAGACCAATATGGGTTTGCTCTTTGAAGCCTGAAAAGGCAGTGGGCTCTGGCCAACAGTGCTCTCACCTTAGCTAAGTGTAAAATATAATAACAATATGAGCAGCAGCAAACACTTTTTTAGCACCTTCTATGCACCAAACACTGTTCTAAGTACTTTATATCTATTACCTCATTAATTCTTACGATGCCGATATTATTTACATTTTACAGATGAGGAAACTGAGGCAGAGAAGTTAAGTAACACCCTCAAAGCCACATAGCTAATAAATGGCATTCGAAACCCAGGCATTCTGGCAACCAAAGCCACTCTCTTAAGAGTTTATGACTATAAGGCGTTTCCTTCTATCACATATGGCCTAGAGGAAACCACTTCTGCCACTTCTCAAGGCCAAAGAATGGAAACAATCTGAACACACATTAAGGTTAAAGTTAACCTGGAAAAGACCTGATGTGCTCCCAAACCAAAGGCCAGGTACATTCCCTTAATGTCTGGCCTCAAAGAAGTCCCCAGGCTCAAGCCACTCCTTCGCTTTCTTTCCTCTTTCCTCTCTCTGGCCTCACTGAAAATCTACAGATAATCGCACTACACAGGTAAGTGCCTTATTTATGCCTCTGGGATACTAATAGGTGGAGAAATAATCCATCAGCCCATCCCTAAGCAAGAGACCATCCAATCTGCCCTAAATCATAGACAGGTTATACAGAACTCTGGCTTCCTATGTTTTTACCAGTAATCTCAGGACTCCTGACCCTATAAAAGAAACAGGCCATGTAAAGAACCCAGTCATTCAAAACTACACTCATCTTTCCACAGCATCCACTAGTGTTTGTTTTGATATAAGCACTGTAATAGACAGAATAACTGCTCTTAAACTATGACTAATAGCTTTCCAGCTACTACACAGGCAGGCTTTCTGTTGATTTCTACTAAAAGTGACTAAGGTTCTGGCGCTTGCTGTTCTACTAACTTCCCTGGACTCCAAGGGAGCCCAAACAAAACCAACAGGTTTGTAGTCTTGTGGTTTACTTAACAGCTCACAATAGGCATGAGTTTGTCTGGGCATTGCTTCGTTCTACACCGCCAGATTCTAGGCATACTTTTACTAGTTGGTCACCATCTTGCTACCAGATTTGACCGAGTTTCTGCATTCCAAGATGCAATGCTAACATTTACAATGAGGTCCAGATAGACTTGGACTTTCTACTTCAGAGACTCTCTTAATCCCATTCTTACCTAGAAGGAACTGTAGCAGCTATACTTTCAGGAGGGGAATGTGTAGTAACTAAGCTTAGTAATCCAAAAAGCTCAAGAAACTCTGGTTTAGAGAATATCATTAACCATTAGATGGCAGGGACCATGACTTTTGTACATTTGGTAGACTCTGAGGCTTTGGAAGTGTGCAATGATCTTTTCACATCTGGTGTGAATCAAATGCAAACCTCACTTTCAACTTATTGCCAACCTCTTTGTGCAAGTAGGTTCCTTTTCCTATTCCCAACTGCGTGCATGGGGGGGAGGGGAACACCCATCACAGCTTTGAGTGTGAAATTCAGGTAAACTTACTCCTCCCTAGTTTCCCCCACGCCCACATCAAGCTGCTATTAAGACACCATTTCAGTGCTGTTCAGAAAGTGGGGGTATTTGCCACTGTACTTGATTGTAGCCCTCACCCCACTGCCACGTTGGCTGGCAATGCCTAAGACAAAACGGCCTGGGTAGACGGAGGAGTGAAAGGCAGGGGGGCAAACTGCCCAGGTTCCATACACATGCACACGTATGCACCCGCGCGTATACACACACACACATACACACGATGGTTGGAATGAGACAGCCATATTAAGCAGGTCAATGATCTGGGAAAGTATAACTCCTGGGACGCACCAGGAGGAATGTAAGGAATCAGAGCGGAGCGTTTGTACCGTAGTCAAAGCCGTTAAACTAGCTTATTCCAACGGCCCAGATGAAATCAGCTCCAGGAGGTGGCATAAATGGACACGCACGTAAAGTGGTAGAGAAAGGAACTCCAGAGCTGTAGAGTAGGATGCTGGGACCAAACTCAAGTTGGAGAAGTAACACATGGCTCCACGGGACTCTCTTCCATGCCCCTCCCCCTCCCGGTGCAGACGTCCAGCGCTCACCGGCTCCTCGCTCCAGCGCCAGCCCTGCACAGGGCGCCCCCATCACGCACCACTCACTCCTTCCTCACACCTCGCTGCCACCCCTGCATCTTCCACTCACCCCTAAACGACACCTCTGCCCACTTTTCGGTTACGCCCCCAAAGCCAGCCTCCATCTGCTAGGTCCCTCCCCTCAGCTCCCCGCCCCGACTCCCAGCACTGTCCGGATGGTGCACCCCCGACCCGAGTTCACGGCTCCTCGCTCTCGCTCCCTCCGCCCTCTCAGACTTTGCGCGACCTCCTTTCTCTTCCCTCGCCCCCATCCACTTTCCCTTCACACTTCTCCCCATACCCCTCCCCCATCACGTGTTACCCCCTCCCCCAACGGCTCCTTCCCCGGCACCCGCTCCAGGCCCAGCTCACCTGCGCGGCCACCCCCGTCCCGGCGCTGGTGCGGCTGCTGCAGCTGGAAGGGGACCGTGGCCCTGAGCGGCTGCAGCCCAGCCCG
>NW_011906629.1:0-1666 GCF_000151845.1 Pteropus vampyrus
GAATTAGCTAATGGCTGTAGAAATGGCAACCAAAACAGAACTGGAACTAAGAGACGTGGATCACCATCTCCTTTCACAGAGGTCAACCTCAGGTGCTCCCCACAACTTAGGTGTCACATTTCCATTCTACCTGAGAGTTTTCAAAGGCCACATGGGAAGAAAATGGCTTCAAGGGACTCTTGAGGTCACACTGTGGTAGGAGTCCCAAGGCTCCCCGCCTGCCTCGGCGTGACAGTGGCCCAAGGAAGCTCTAGGTCCTTGCTGCCCTGGTTGTCCTCTGGCACCTGGTCCATGCAGGGCCAGTAACAACAGGCCCTACTTCATTCCCAGGGCAACTCCACCTGCACAAGTACCAGGCTTTTGCTGAACTCAAAAGCATTAAGTCCAGGTTCAAGCAGGAAAAGTGAGATGAAACAACCTTAAATGCATCCACTGGGGGCCGTACACCTTGGGGCGAGGTTCTAAATGAAGGGCAGGTGGAGAGGAAGAGTGTAGGAGTAGATGATATGAGCAAAGCCTGAGTAAGACCCCTTTTCAGGATCCAAGGGGGAGACTTCAACAGGCTGCTCCCCAATAAGGGAAAAAACTGAACCTGGCTAGGGCCTGCGACAACATCTCTGAGTGTGGCGACCCTCTTCTCTTACCTCGAATCTGTCATCTCCTCACTCCGATGCTTAGTTGATGACTTGCCCTTGTACTTCTCAGAGCACACAGGTTCAGACAAGAATACTTCACCTTCCCAACACCAAACCCACCACCCACCGTGACAGCTGCCCCAACACACTCAGCTGCTTCTCCAATTACTGCTGTTCCTATGTAAGGCCAACTCCGTCCTACTCGCTCATCAAAGGACTTTTTCTTGAAATTCTTCTCCCTCTCCTGGAACATTCCCAATGGGATAAATCTTACCTTCCCATCATGCAGCTCAAACTCCTTCCCTGTCTCCGCACCACCTAACCCCACCTCCCATTCTCTCTTCACCCATCCCTCTCAGGCTCCCTCCTCCCCAAAGCCCTCCCTGAGGTCAGTGATGACTCGCTCTGTGCTGCCACACAGCATGGTAGATTCCTTGTCCTCATCCTACAACCTCCTAGGAACACTTTCCTTCAGCTCCCAGGACTGCTGGATTTCCTCTTTCTGTTCCAGCTATTCCTTCCTGCTATACCCTCTTACTTCTCCCTTGTCTGAGGACCCTTCCTCAGTCCTCTGAGCTCTTCTTCTGTCTACATGCTCCCCCTGGGCTGTCACCTCCAATCCCATACATCACTGTCTCCCAACTTTCTCTCTTCGGCCTGACCTTTCCCCTCAGCTGAAGACTCATTCATATATAAGCATCTCAAACTGAACATCTTCGAAGCAAAAATCTCAATTTATGCGGCCATACACCTCAACTTCTCTGTAAATGACATCGCCATCCACCTAGCTGCCAAGGCCGAAAATCTAGGAGCCCATCCTTGACTTCACGCCCAATATCTAATCAATCCCCAAATCTAATCCATCAAGTAACTCTTGCCTACTGTTACCTCCAAAACTCATTCTCCATCCACCGCTCCACATCCCCCTCACCTTCTCCCCTGCAACAGCCTCACCACCATTCTTGCCCACATTTCCCTCAATCCATTCCCCTCACAGCAGCCAGAGACTTACCACCCATCAGTGTGGACCT
>NW_011906630.1:0-1339 GCF_000151845.1 Pteropus vampyrus
TAAAGAGTTTGGTTTGTGATGATCTAAGTCTCCTAGATTTTACTACACATTACTTGGAACTCTTAAGTGGTTTCAGGGTGACCAACATAAAATACTTTTTGATTTATTCTAGGTATACATTTTTGAATGACTAATGAATACTCATTCATATGAACAAATTCTCATCTGTAATTTCTAGCATTTTATTATAGCTTATACATTATTCTCATTACAGTATTCAAGCAAATGTAAATTCAATTGTTAAAATTCAATGTTTCTAGAGTTGTTGGCAATATTAATTTTTGTTGATGCATGATGTTAGCTGAAGCTTAAATTTCAGGTCATAAAGTGTTGTTAATATTATATGGTTACAAATAATTTCTAAATCAGTGAATCAATGCTATCTTAATATTGTCATAATTTTCATATCCCATTTATTTTGTGAGAGGATTTCATAAAAAGAAGTTGCTTTATGTTGCCAAGATCATTACCTTGGGATTTGTCTGGAACTGAATTCCCTTTGTGATCAAAGGGCAGGGAGAATACCTCCTGAACTACTGAACCACGCTAATTTGATGGGCAGGCCACATACATTACAGTGAAAAGGCGGGGACAGTCTCTGCAAATATTTACTTGAACATATGTTACTGAAAAGCATAAGCGATATTTCACTTCAGGAACAACAACTACTTCTACTTCAGAAGTAGTCTCTATGTGCATATATATACATATACACACATGCATGTTTTGCTAAGTTGTATCTATTCTTTATTGTAGGGAACATCAATCATATGCACACCTGCAAAGTGCTTAAACATTCCTAAAAGGCTTCCACAAACATTGTATCAGTTGACTTATAGAACTGGGACAATTTGAAACTAATGATTAAGACTCAGAGATATGAAGAGAACAGTAGGCTCTGGGCTTCTTAACTCATCAATGGCAGGAAAAATATTTGAGCCCAGGTCAACCAACACCAAAATCTATCTCCCCGTATCTGTTAGTATGTTGACAACTCTAAACCACCATTGTACATGTTTTTTCTGCCTTTCTTCTAGTTTCCACTTGATGTTAGCTCAGGAAAAGTGAAGAAATTAGAATAATAAAGAATTATCAAGACTAAATTAACTTATGACAGAAAAAGGGAAAACATAATTGTAATTATTAATGTTATAATTAATATGCCAATAAAATTATTAACCAAGTTTTCCCTTTCTCCTGTTCATTACAGATAATTCAGGCCCACTCAGTCAATACAGGCAGCCCCTCAGGAGAAGAATCCATTAAAGAGGAATCTAAAGGAATGAGGTAGGAAATATAGCCTAGGTGAGTATCATATCTGTGGTTCATTTGGTATATC
>NW_011906631.1:0-1734 GCF_000151845.1 Pteropus vampyrus
TGATCATATTGATAGATGCAGAAAATGCCTTTGACAAGATACGGCACCCATTTATGATCAAAACACTTAACAAAATTGGTATAGAAGGAAAGTACTTTAACATAATAAAGGCCATATATGACAACCCCTCAGCCAACATTATACTTAATGGTGAAAAGCTAAAAACCTTCCCTCTAAGATCAGGAATAAGGCAAGTCTGTCTACCATCGCCACTGTTATTCAATATAACATTGGAGGTCCTACCGAGTGCAATCAGGCAAGAGAAAGATATAAAAGGCATCCAAATAGGAAACGAAGAAGTCGAACTGTCACTATTTGTGGATGACATGATTCTCTATATAGAAAACCCTAAAGACTCCACAAGAACACTACTAGAAACAATAAGCAAATACAGTAAAGTCTCTGGATACAAAATATACTCTAATAACGAAATGTCAGAAAAAGAAATGGAAAAAATAATTCCTTTTGCAATTGCAACAACAACAAAATATCTAGGAATAAATCTAACAAAACAGGTGAAGGACCTATATAATGAAAACTATAAGACCCTATTAAAAGAAATCAAAGAAGATACAAAGAAATGGAAAGAGATTCTGTGTTCTTGGATTGGAAGAATCAACATAGTTAAAATGACCACATTACCTAAAGAATTATACAGATTTAATGCAATCCCCATCAAAATCTCATCGGCATTTTTGAAAGAAATAGAATAAAAAATCATCAGATTTGTATGGAAGCACAAAAGACCCCGAATTTCCAAAGCCATCCTGAGAAACAAAGAATGAGGCTGGAGGCATCACTCTGCTTGACTTCAAATTATACTACAAAGCGACAATAATCATAACGGCATGGTATTGGCAGCAAAACAGACACACGAACCAGTGGAACAGAATCAAGAGTCCAGAAGTAAACCATATTTGTATTGGCAAATAATTTTTGACAAAAATGCCAAAAATATATAGTGGAGAAAGGAAAGCCTCTACAATTAAGTGGTGGTGGCAAAACTGGAAAGCCACTTGCAAAAGAATGAAACTAGACTGTTATCTATCACCACACACCAAAATTAACTCAAAATGGATTAAGAACATGAATATAAGACCTGAAACAATAAAATGCATAGAAAAAAAATCATAGGAACTAAACTCAAGGACCTTGAGCTTAAAGAGGATTTTATGAATTTGACCTCAAAGGCAAGGGAAGTAAGAGCAAAATAAATAAATGGGACTACATCAAACTAAAAAGCTTCTGCTCAGCAAAAGAAACCGTCAACAAGGTAAAGAGACAACCATCTGAATGGAAAATGTATTTGCAAGCAATACCTCCGATAGGGGCCTAATATCCAAAATATACGAAGAACTCATACAACTCAATAATGACAAAAAAACAAACGATCCAATCAAAAAATAGGCTGAGGACCTGAACAGATTCTTCTACCTAGAGGATATACAAATGGCCTACAAACATAGGAAAGGATGCTCAACATTGCTAGCTATTAGGGAAATGCAAACCAAAATGACAATGAGATACCATCTCACACCTGTTAGAATGGCTATAATCAACGGGACAATAACAAATGTTGGAGAGGATGTGGAGAAATAGGAACTCTCATACACTGCTGGTGGGACGGCAAATTGATATGGCCACTATGGAAAGTGGTATGGAGGTTCCTCAAAAAACTAAGAATTGACCTACCATATGATCCAGCAATCCGTCCACTGGGCATTTACCCCAAAG
>NW_011906632.1:0-1359 GCF_000151845.1 Pteropus vampyrus
TCTCCTGATCAAAAATGAGTCGCAGGATTTAACTGGAATTGATTACTCGCCGCCCGCATGCAAAAAAACCGGAATCAGGTCATGTTCACCTCTTTTCTTCTAACTGAATAAGGGAGCGGGGAGGGTTTATGTTTCATCTGGTAATCGCAGCTGTTTCCAGATTCAAAAATACAAAACACTTTAATGTGGGAAGGAGATTTTTTTTTTTTTTAAGGGTAAAGGAAGGAGGTGAATAAATACTACAATCTCTGTAACTAGACACTTCCTCCAGGAGAAAAACAAAGGAACCACGAGGTTTGGAAAGGCAGCCACGTGTTCCACCCTTTGGGGCTCAGTGCCTCCGCAGATTCTCCCCTACGGCCTCAGGATAGGTCCCCAAAAGCGCTGGGAAGCAGGGGTTGGGGGAAAACAAACCCGCCTGGAACCCAGCTTGTGCCACTCCAGGGACAGGTGAGCGGTAATTATAGGTGTGAGTACAGCCGGCTCCCTCTGCGGCCACTCTTGTCAGAAAGCTCTGAGCCCATAAAACCCCAGGGAGGGATGCCGGGTGGTGGAGCAGACGCGGAGTTATGCAGCCTGGAGAAGCAGGGAAGTGTAAACACAGGCTGACAGCAAAAAAGGGCCTAGCCTAGCACAGCCGGGCACGCTCCCGGACTTTACCTATAAGAAAAGATCTCTAGGCTACAGGAGTATTTCCTACCCTCTTCCTACCCGGACACACGAATTAGAGGGTCCAGCAGAGCTGACCCCGGTATTCTCATAGCAAGGACCCTCAGGAAAATGCACCTGATTTCTCCTTCGCAGCCGCTGCCCCCCTCAGACTCCAAGTATCAAACCTGTGCCTTTCTCTGCTTCACACACCTCTTTCAAGGTCTGGCTTCTTATGAAGCTGGAGCACAATTCGTTGCGCGGCCTCTGATAGCCTGGGCAAGCGCCAGCACTTCCCTAGGTCGAGGCAAAAGCCTGACTGGACCGTGCACAGGCCACAAGGAGTGGGCAGCTGGCACAAGACAAAATCAGCGGGTCCTCCATGCCTTGGAGGCCCCTGCCCCCACCCAGGCCCTGGTCTGCTCTCTGCTACCCAAGGCTGACCCAGCCCCGCCTGCGACAAGCCACGGTGCCCCACACTGGGCGGCTCACGGGCACACCCGGGCCTAGGCGGAGTCCAGCTGAGGCTCAGACGCAGCACCACCAGCTCCCAGGGCGCCACACTATTTTCCAGTGCCCCATCTGCAGCCCCAGGTCCTCACCCGGTTCCAGAGTACAGAGCAGCCGGGGCGCGGTTCGGGAAATGCAGCTACGTTTCTTGAGCACATTGCTTAGGATGGTGCCCACGCCGCCACCGCCGCCGCCGCCGCC
>NW_011906633.1:0-1781 GCF_000151845.1 Pteropus vampyrus
TGGAAAGAAACAGCTGGAATCAATATAGCATTTGGACACACAGCTGAAGATGTGCTTTGTGTGAGGCATATGCCCTTGGGGGAAAAGAACCTTTGCATTGTGTACCACTGAAGTGGAAAATAGGAGAAAACCTTGAAAGCCTGAGTTTATCTTCAGCTACATGACAGGAATGAAGAGTGAAAGCTTTGAATGTTATTGATTGCAAGGCAGCCATGATAAACTATGGAGTTTTAATTAAATCCTGCACACTGGCAGTAACTCCTAGTTCGAAATTTGTACTGTTTTAAAAATTGAGTATTAATATTGCTGCTTAAGGTATCTAAGTGGCCTGCACATATTAGATCTGTGCTCTTTAAGGTGGAAACACTAGCCATTTATGTCTATTTAAATTTAAATTAATTTAAATTAAATACAATTTAAAATTCAGTTCCTTGATTTTCCTAAGCACATTTCAAGTGCTCAATAGTCATATGTAGCTAGTGACCAGTGTGTTGAATAGCACGGATATAGAATATTTCCATCATTGCCTCAAGTTTCTTTGGACAGCACTATATCAGACATTCAGTAAGTACATGTTGAATGAATGGATGCATAAATGCCCAACCTTTGAAAAGGGAGAAAAGGTGCTGTTTTTGTAAAAAGTTGAACCCATCCTCTTAAAGAAGGCATAATATTTATTTGGGCGGGCAGGGGGGGCGGGAACCCAGTGTTGAAGTGATAGAATGACCTTTTAAGAAGTGTAATATCATGATTCCATTGGATGTGGCTTAGATTTCTGTGCCAAACCCCTCCTCTGAAATATTCAGTAAAGTCTATTTTCTTCAAGTCTTTTTTTTTTGAGTAATTCAATGAAGGGCTGTACAGTCATATGCAACATAACATTTTGGTGAATAACAAACCCCACATAGAACAGTAATGAAGCTGAAAAATTCCTATCACCTAGTGATGTCATAATATTGTAGTACAATGTATTACTCATGTGTTTGTAATGATGCTGGTATAAACAAACATACTGCACCATCACCTGTATAGCATATACAATTATGTATAGTATACAATACCTGATAATGACAAACATACAAACATATGTACACAATACCTGATAATGACAAACATAGTACACAATACCTGATAATGACAAACATACACACACACAAACATATAAACAAACATACTGCACCATCAACTGTATAGCATATACAATTATGTATAGTACACAATACCTGATAATGACAATAAACAACTATGTTACTTGTTTATGTATTTACTATACCATACTTTTATCATTGTTTTATAATGTACTCTTTCTACTTATAAAAAAACAAATGTTTGCTATAAACAGTATGCTGTATTACTCTGGCAGCAACCTTATATACCTCATGTTTACTGAGTCTCTTGATTGAATAGTGTTCTCTTCTGCATTTTTTTACCCTCATGTTTTATACAGTAACATGCGCTACAGGCTTGTAGCCTGGGAGCCATAAGCTATACCATATAGCCTAGGTGTATAGTAGGCTATACCATCTAGGTTTGTGTAAGTGCATCCTATGATGTTAACACAGTGATGAAATTGCCTAACAATGCATTTCTTAGAAGACCTCCCTGTAGTTCAGTGGCACATGACTGTATTTCATAGGCAGTTCAGCACAACGCAGAACAGAGGCAAGACTTAGGGAAGGAGGAATCGGGAAGTTGAGAAGGTCATGAGAGCGTGTGTCCACCAAGAACAGACAGAAACCTTAGGGACAGCTTTGAAATTCCACAGGCCAGGGAACCAGGCC
>NW_011906634.1:0-2103 GCF_000151845.1 Pteropus vampyrus
AAAAATTCTGTTCTCTCTCTGTTTCCAATGAAGAAAAAGAAATAAAGAAAAACAAACTAAAACAAGAAAACAGAAAGAAAGGGAAAGAAAGAAATGAGGAGGAACCTTATAGGAGCTAATACTTTAAGCAACTTAAGTGGCTTAACTGCAATTAAAATTTAATTTGGTACACTTGCAACAATTGGAGGACGTCGGACTGGTGGCTCAGTTCCAGCTGCTTGGTATAAAATGAGTACAACATAACCGTAGGACACTGAAGCTGGTTCTTATAGGTGACCTGTTTGTAACTAGCTGACTCACTAAATGGGGAAAAAAGTGCTAAGGATTTCCCTTTTGAAGGTGCTGATTTTCAAGGCATAACATTAATTCACCCAAATCCAGAGGATATTGGACACTATACAGCAAATAAGCAAAAAAAGTCAACACTTCGAATCCCTAGTTTGTTTCAATTTACTACAATTAATTATTCTTTACTAGATTTGCTATATTCCGAAGTTACTGAGTCAGTGAATTGTGGACTCATCAAAATACATGCAAGATCCCAGTTACTAAGCAATTGTCTATCTGTACCAGTTCAACCAGTTAAAAGATTTTATTTATTTACATTAAATGTGATATACTGTTAATTTTTGTCTACTTTAATGTCAATTTGCAGAGCAAGCCATTTTAAAACAAAACAGCACGCCCTCTCCCATGAAAAGGTTTCAAATACGGTTTCTATAATTCTTAACAGATTTTAATAACACAGTTTATAAGCAGAGTTTATATTGATAACAGGTTTAGAAAAATATTCACTAACATATTTCTAATTCAGCTCTTAGTGATCTCAACAGGAATTATCACCTTTAAAATCATCTTGAAAAAGAACATACAGGCATGTCAGCAAACTTCTCCTCTGTCTTTAGGTATCTCTCTCTCTTACACACACACACACACACACACAGGGCATGCAAGTGATTCAGAATGCATTCATGAGACATATCTGGAATTGTAGCACTTATTCTAATAGGGTTTCAGAGAACTCAAGTCAAATTTACAAAGGAGAAGAACAGAGTCTGTACTTTCCTGACTGGCCAGCAGCAGGAAATAGAATGGAAAAGGCCTCTATATTTATCATTCACACTGCTATTACTGAAGATCTACCTGGAAATCAAACTGATCTCTCAACTTCCTGAAGGCTGTTTTCAGACTGGTGGAACCAGAGACTTGATAATGAAAACAAACTATATGAAGAATCTATCTGGAAATCAGATTTTGTTCTGAGTTTATAATCGTCTTTTAAGATATGCAGAACTGTTTTATCATTTCACTGTAACATTTTAAACTATTACAAAATTGTTAAAGTTTAAACTATCATAATAATCTCCCAAAAATGTATGCATTATGGCAACCTTCATGTGGGTATGACTCACACAATGGTATGTTAACATTTGAAAAAGAAAATAAGTAATGACAGTGCAAAGGAGGAGACCGTTTTGTTGTTGTTTAAGGGGGGAATGGGAAAATGGAAACATACTTTTCCCAGACCTTTAAAAAGTGGCCTTCTGCAATTTACGCTTTTTTTCTCCTCAGAGAATATCATGGAAAAGGGGTTTTATTTACTGCTAATAGAGCAGATATCACTGCTTTTACAATAAAAAGTTAATTTCTTAAAGTTATCGTTTCTACTCTCATTTCTGTTTCCAATGAAGAAAAAGAAATAAAGAAAGACAAACTAAACCAGAAAAGTTTATCTCGGCAAGTATGAAAAAAATATGGCCACACTTAGCTATATCCAAGTCAGTCAGTCAGTCAGTCAGTCAGTCAGTCAGTCAGTCTCTCTCTCTCTCTCTCTGCTATAGAGGTGCTGATCTCTGATTTAGGAACTTCTGGCCATAATGAAGATGGTCAAAGTCTTCAAATAAAGATCTTGGTTCCTGCTGTTAGCCAGAAAGGCCCTATAATATCATGGTGATAGAACAATGAATTCTATTCAACAACAGGTCTGAAAACGGTTTGATAAGAACAGTAAAAATACTGAACAGTGTTTAGCACATTGTAGACACTGAAGAAATGTTAGTTTATTTTTCTCTTCCTTTTTCCTGAATTTAAAAATGAGGGAAC
>NW_011906635.1:0-1703 GCF_000151845.1 Pteropus vampyrus
TCCAAAAGGCTGATCAAAAAGGACACTAGAACCAGCAGGCTGCAGAGGCGGGGATTCATGATGACCAGGTAGTGCAGAGGGTAACAAATAGCTACAAACCGGTCATAGGCCATCACAGTTAGGAGTGTACTGTCCAGACATCCAAAAAGAATAAAAAAAGACAATTGAATCAGGCATCCGGTATAGGAGATGACTCCGCTGTGAGTTTGGATGTCTAAAATCATCTTGGGGATGGTGGAAGAACTAAAACCAATGTCAGCCATGGACAGGATGGAGAGGAAGAAGTACATGGGGGTGTGGAGGTGGGAGTCAGAGCTGACAGCCAGGATGATGAGCAGATTCCCCAGCATGGTGACCAGGTACATGGACAGGAAGAGCCCAAAAATTAGAGGCTGCAGTTCTGGATCATCTGAGAGTCCCAGGAGAAGAAATTTCAAGACAGTTGTTATGTTCTGTGGTTCCACAGAGCACAGACACCTTTTGGAAGATAAATGAGAATTGGTATAAAGGGAACAAGTATACAAGTATCCATCAGTGAGTCAACATTTTGAGTTTAAGCAATTCATATACAAAGTATTCACACTCGAAGTCCATACTCCTTCAGCAGTATTTCTCAGTTATGACAAACATTCTTCTGAGAACCTTTATCGCATTGGATTTGCGCCATTAACCTATTACTACATGCATCTCTTTGGAAAGAATGAACTAGAGAAATTAGAGGAGTAAAGTTATTTAGAGATCTAAAAATCCATAAACATTGTAACCTATCAGTCCCCTCTTGTTAAAGAAAGCAAAGAAATGAGAAATATCCTTCTCCCTTAAGAAAAAAGAAAGTTCTTTATTAGTTTTTTTTAATTAAAGGACACTAATAAGCATTTAAACGTATTTTATTTTATCCAAATGCAGTGCAATTAATTTCCTTGATTTGGACTATTTATAAACATATAAAAGAGCTATGTAATAAAGTGTCTGATTTTATTTTCGTGTGTGTGTGTATGATATTTGGCTAACCAATTTTTAAACCACTCTTCTTCCTCTTCCTCTTCTGCCCAATATCTGAACTACCTGATAAGAAAGCCGGGGTTATCCAGTTATAAAATAAAAATATCATGAGGGTGTAATATAAAGCATAGTGACTATAATTAATAATATTATATATCATATTCGAAAGTTACTAAGAGAGTAGATCTTAAAAGTTCTTATTACAATAAAAAATTTGAAACTATGTATAGTGACAGATCTTAACTAGGCTTGTGATGATCATTTTGCAGTATATACAAATACTAAATCATTATGTTGTACAGCTGAAAGAAATATAATGTTGTATGTCAAATACATCTCAATTTTTAAAAAGGCTGGCTCCTTCCTCATTTGGCGACAATGAGAGGTTCAAACTTCGCATATGCAAGAACTCTCTAAACCCACTCTAAACCCACAACCTAACCACAATTTTTTTAAAAGTCACTTTCTTTGACCTCTCATGTCATTGCAGACCACCTTAGATGGGCTGCTAAGCTTCCTCCACAAAGGGAGATATTCATATGAGGAATAAAACGTTTTATACCCTTTTCAATGTGTAACATTTTCAGCCTCAATGTCCAAGCCATATTTGGGGTGAGAGCTCATCCTATTCCGCAGAGCATTCACTGCACTTGTTGTGGTGAGTGGGGTACAGAGACAAGGACCACCAGCATCCAAAGTGT
>NW_011906636.1:0-2869 GCF_000151845.1 Pteropus vampyrus
CTCATTGTGGTTTTAATTTGCATTTCTCTTATGATTAGTAGTGTTGAACATCTTTTCATATGTCTTTTGGCCACCTGTATGTCCTCTTTGGAGAAATATCTATTCAAGTTCTCTGCCAATTTTTAATTGGATTGTTTTTGGTGTTGAGTTGTATGGGTTCTTTAGAAATTTTGTATATTAACCCCTTGTCATATATATCATTGGAAAATATCTTCCATTCAGTAGGTTGTCTTTTCACTTTGTTGATGGTTTCCTTTGCTGTGCAAAACCTTTTTTAGTTCAATGTGGTCCCATTTGTTTATTTTTTCTTTCTTTTCCCTTGCCCGAGGAGATAGAGCAGAAAAAATAAACTCCCCAACTAAGAGTAATGTTGGGGAGTTTACTTCCTATGTTTTCTTCTAGGAGTTTTATGATTTCAGATGTGGCACATATATACAATGGAATACTACTCGGACGTAAAAAAATGAAATCTTATCATTTGTAACAACATGGATAGACCTAGAGTGTATTATGCTAAGTGAAATAAATCAGATGGAGAAAGACAAATACTGTATGGTTTCAGTTATATGTGGAATCTGAAGAACAAAGTAAATGTACAAACAACAGAAACAAACTCATAGAGAACAAACTGATGATTGCAAGATGGGAGGGGGTTTGGGGAACTGGATGAAAAAAGTGAAAGGATAAAGTACAAATTGGTAGTTACAAAGTAGTTATGGCAATGTGAAGTACAGCATAGAGAATATAGTCAAAAATATTGTATAGTGCCAAGTGGGTACTAGGCTAATCGAGGGATCACTTCATAAGTTGTATAACTATGCTGTACAAATGAAATTAATATAAAATAATGTTGAATGTCAACTCTAATTGAAAAATAATTTTTAAAAAAGAAATCATTTATCTTGTAAGAATACCTACTTTCTGTAATTTAAATGTCCTACTCTGGGTGGTTTAGTTAGATTGGAATTAAAGTTGCTACTCAGCTATCTTTGAGATAGCTTTGGAGTATCTGAGGGGCCAGTGTAATCATGAGTCATTATAAATGGAAGAAGGAGTCAGAAGAGTGAGAGCCATAAAGATGGCAGCACGAGAAGAATTTGGCCTGAAATTGCTGTCTTTAAAGTTAGAAAAAGAAATCCAGGATCCAAGAATGTAGGAGGTCTCTACAAACTGCAAATGGCTTCCTCAGAGTCTCCAAAAGAATGCAGCTCTGTTGACAACTTGATTTTAGTCTAATGAGACCCATTTTGGACTTCTAAACTCTAGAACTGCAAGATAATATATTTATATTGTATTAAACACAAAGTTCATGATATATTGTACCATGGAAAATGAACACAGGTAGGCATTTATCAAATACAGTGCGGTTGTTTCCTCCTTCCTGGCCTCTAACACAGCCACACCAGCTCAGCCAGGAGAAGATGTACCCCTCTACTCTACCCCAGATTCAGGAATAATGTTCTCTTCCCAAAGTGTTTGTCAATTGACTTATCAATTGACTAGGGCTAGAAACGTATGAATCTCTCCCTTTCTCCCACCTCTGTATCATATATATCGGCATTAAAAAATTATTTTTAAAATTCTCCATCAAATTTTCTTATATGAATCATTGAGAGCCAAACCACAAATTGACCTGAGGTCAAGGAATAATCCAGGTTTTGTATGGATGAAAGCTTATACAATTTGAGGGGGTTCTGTTTAAAATAAAAACAAATTTAGGTAGAAAAGTAAATATGTATTTAGAATGAGAGAATTAAAAACAACAAATTACAAACAAAAATGCAAATAAGTATCACTGATATCTAAAAAACTAGAAAAATAATAAATAATTTTTATTAATTAAATGACTGACATGTCTTTATAATGCTTTTCTTCTATATTTTTGACTATATACTCTTGGATTCTTTATATAGTCATTTTATCATTTCATTTTCTGTAAGAAGGATAAAGAGGTCATGCAGTATTCTAGTACGGCTCATCAAAATTTTTTTCTTCTCATTTATTGATAGCTTGAAAAAGTTTCTCTTAGCATCACAACTTGTTATGAGTCATGTCATGTAAATTTTTAAGATTGTTGCAAACCTCCATCAAGTGTCTTTCATATGTGAATTGGAAATTTTAAAGATTTTTCCATAGTCCAGCTGCTGATTCCATACATTTGAAACCTTGATTCTCCTTCACACTACTTCTGTTTTTGTAGTAACTGGCACCAGAAGACCTTTTCATATCTCTACAGAACCTTTGGCTTTACAACTCTACGTCCTGAAAGCAGGTACATGGAGAGTCAGCATGGTAGGTGGTAAGAAACTTCTGGAAGCCATTCCTACAACAGGACGTTGGCAACAACTCGACGATACAAGGACATGGCTGTGAACCACATAAAATTGAACCTAAACCCAGCTTTCTTTAGCAGGATTCACAATGCCTCTACACACTCCGTCACCGCCTGACACGAGGGAAAGCCTGATAGAGCATAAGAAAGAATGAAAAGAGACAACAATCTTAATCGATTGCATTCAATATATCGTACTTTTGTAAGTATTTCTGGAACATACGACTTGGTAAACACATTGCAAGGGCCTCTCCCAGGGCCTTGGAAGAAGCCGTTGCTAAGGAGGGACCCTTAAGCTTTGTCTACTTCTTGGTAAAACATCTCTGATAGGACATGATTCCACACCCTGGCAGGATTCTGTTATTTTGTTTGTTTTTGAAGTTTTTGAACCCATAATCCTAAAGTTCCAAATATTTTCATATAACTGGGAAACATAGGTCATATTCCATGGTCAAAACATTTATTCCCATGGGCTTCTCATCATGACCTTAAAAGCCCCAACTTTACAATTCAAGCCTGTTTCTGTTTAAAGAAGCT
>NW_011906637.1:0-2263 GCF_000151845.1 Pteropus vampyrus
TGATATAGAAGCTTGAGGCATATCATCTAGCTGCTATCGTTGAATAAGGGTTCACACAGGAATTCTAACCGAAATATCCTTTGAAGACTGGATAAGATTCGATAAATGGAAGGAATTTCTGAGAAGGGAAAATGGCTTGAGCAAAAACAATGAGCAGAAACAAGAGACAGTCACCACTCACTCACTAAGCACAGTCATGCTCAGATCAGTAAGCAAACCCACTTGATTAGAATGGAGGACACACATGGAGAATAATGGGCAGCAAAGACAGTCAGGAATCAAATGCCACAGGGCTTTCAAGACAGCCTAAGTTCTTTGGGCAGGCAAAAGGCTCAAAGATTGAAATATATTTGTAGAGAAAAGATAATTCTGTGCTGAGTGCAACATGCATGGCTACATGTCAGACTAGAAGCAGGAGTCTGGTTAGGAGTTTACTGTAGATTGGCCTAGGGAAAAAGTTACAGTAGGACTACTAAGGTCAAGGCAGACGGAATGCCAAAGAAAGGAAAATGAAGTAGCAGCAGTGAAAGTTGATGACGACTAAGCTGGGGGAAGCATCAAAGGAAGAAAATTAAAGATGGCTTCAGAATCTAAAGCCTGAGTGACCAGATGAAAGTGATATGAGTAAATCTTTCTCATCAAACAAGAAGTTATTTAGACATATTGGGTTTAGAGTGCTGGCTAAGCTCATACAAAAGACGGACGCACAAAATAAAGTCTCTTATGCAGCTAAAATATGTGAAACTGGAACTTAGTAGCTAAGTGGAGACTTGAGATACCTGTTTGAATCATCTAGTACAGGTGACACTTGGGACAGTTGAAGTGATGAGATCTCTGAAAGAATATTGAGAAAAAAAGCACCTTTACTCAAAGGAAGACTATCAATGGATACCTTCTCATAGAAGGTATCTGCATTTACTAGGGCTCTTGGTTTCTCCCATGGCCTCACTCCTTGCCTTGCAGAGGGAAATCTTTATATGACCTTCTCCCTGTGTGTGTCTGTGTCCTAATCTTTTCTTTTTATAAGGACATCAGCCATGTTGGATTAGGACCCACCCGTATGACCTTAAATTTAATTCTCCGTTTAAAGGCCTTATCTCCAAATACAGTCACATTTGGCAGCATTGAGGGTTAGAACTTCAACATGTCAATTTTGGAGGAACACAGTTTAACTCATAATGGAAAGTAAGGAAACTCTTAAATGGGGAAGAGAATGAGCAGCAAACCTTTAACAGAAGCAAAGGACCAATGAATTAAACACTCCTCTTTCTGTTCATATATTAAGTGATACCAGAACTGACATCCTCTGAGATCTTCCTCAAATAAATATCTCCCATATGTAATAATATTGCGAAGTTCACTTTTAACATTGTATCTTTTCAATTCTGCATATCAAAAATGACCTAAATGAAGCATATGTATACCTAATTAGCTGCAAAGCGCACATGACATCTAGGTGGAGTTAATTTTTTTAGAGGTAATTTTTTATATCTATAAAATCTACATCCCAAAAGGAAGGTAGAAATCACAAGGAGTAATGGTTAAGATACTGTACACTTTGTTTATGATTTTCTCTTTTTTTTCTTTCAAAAGTCTACAAACTGGGGAAGTCTCGAAAACCTTCCCATTCGATGAAGGTGTTTTTTAATTTTCTCCTATCTACAGTACCCTCCTCTTCTTTCCATTATTTCTAACCAAAAGACCTCTCTGTTCCTTTCTTTTCATTCAGAATTTCCAATGACCTGTCTTTTTAAATCTCTATTTCAAGTCACAGTTCCAGATTCTTATGGTAGCATTTTAATAGTCCCTGTTGTCACTGTAGGGCTGTTGGCTGAAAACTGCCTCACTGTAAACTTCCTACTGATTATGTTGTCTCTTCAAAAAATACTATAGTATAAAGAGTAGGCTAATAATTTATTTCTCCATACTGATATCTTTTACAAATGCTTCTTTTCACAATGGAAGGGGTTTTGATTTTTTTTTTTTAATTTCAGATTTTTTGAAGGGTTGGGTTGCAGGAGGGTTGGGTATGAGGAATTCCATAATCTTACATTCCATAATCTTACATTGTGGCATTAATCATTCTTTGCTAGTTTATGTTCTTTTAGAGATTTAATCTGTTATTCACTTTCAACAGAGAACCCAAAGCATTTTTTAACCTAAATATATCTCAAGTAAACTGGTACTCCAGAGAGAGCTCATTTTGTATGTTACTTGTGGAAAATATATCCTCACCTCTCAGCTAATAGGACTTAGCAAAAGA
>NW_011906638.1:0-1518 GCF_000151845.1 Pteropus vampyrus
TTAGGGTGGATGGGAGGGAGGCTAATGCAGGGCTGAAGCGGGGAGTGCCGGGTGGTCTTGTAGTGCAGAAGAGAGAGTAGGAAGATCTACACTAAGACGATGGCAGTGGGATGGAGAAGAGGAATGGTTTCTGAAGCTGAATGGGAAGCAGAGTTGGCAGAACAGAATGCCTGAATGGGCTTGAGGGATGAAGGAGTCATGGAGGATGACCCCGGCTTAGGAGATGGGTAAATGGTAGGTTCCTCAGTTAAACTTGTAGTCTAAGAGAAGGATAGATGTGAGAAAGAGGAGGAGAGAGTTGGCAGTTATGGCGGGAAGAAGGACCGCTGTGGATAACAAGTATACTTTGGTACATGTTGAGTTTGAGGTGCCTGTGGAATATCCCAACAGACAATTCAAGGGGAGGCAGTTGACTTCTTAGCTCTGGAGCTCACTGGGACTAGGTACACAATGGGGTCTCTAACTCCCAGGTGTGCAATCAAGTCATAGCAATGGATAACCACAGAGGGATGGTGTATAGAGTAAAAAAATCGGGGAAGCTGAGAATAAAAGCCGAGTTGCCAAGTCCGCAATGGTGAGGGCAGAAAAAATGAGCTGGAATCAAAGGCGAGAGAAGAGAGGCTCTGAAGGGAGCTGTGAGTGTGGGGTACACAGTTACGGCAGAACGTACATGAGGAAGACATGAGGGGCCACTTCACTGGCAGGAGAAACCATGCCGTGAACATCTTCGTTGGTATTTCACTGGCTTGAGTTGTAAAAAATGCAGGGAGGACAAGACCCACCACACCGTGTGCAATTTAAACAAACATGAAACTGAGTAAATTAGCTAGTAGAGCAGATTGTCACAGATTTCTTTATTGCGTTAGGAAATACATGTTTTCACTGAGGTCTATTCTTTTGAAGAAAAAAACAACTTTGAGTTAAAATGTATTATTCTTTGATCTCTATAATTAAGAGATTTGACCCAAGCATTCATCAACCCTTAGTGAAAATCAGTGGCATTCCCATTACTTTCCATGGTTTGTTTTCCCATAACTTGAAGAACAAAAGAGTATCTTTCATAAGAACATGAGGGGTAAGCGGAATTTCACAAGAAGAGACTTCTGTGGAAAAACAAAATTTTAAAAGGGGACAGATCCACTTTCTACTCAGTATTTTGGTTTTCTTTTCTTTTTCTTTCTTTCGTTCGTTCGTTCGTTCGTTCATTCTTTCGTTCTTTCGTTCTTTCTTTCTTTTTTTTTTTTTGCCCATGCTGAAACTCCACCGAATAACCTGAACAAATGCTGGCAAATGCTCTGCCCCACCAGAGTCTGGATATATTTCAGACATATCCAAAGAAGGACAATATACTTAATTGAAAAAAATGTAAAGGCAAACTCAATCAAAGACATGTTGATTCATCACAAGCTCACAACTCATTATCCAGGGCAAGTGGCCAGTGAAGATAATTTAGTCAAGGCCTAGCCCTAGCTGAAATGCAGATTCAGGGCCAAAAGTCAGTCTCTCCCTGCTTTTCTA
>NW_011906639.1:0-1330 GCF_000151845.1 Pteropus vampyrus
CTCTTTATGATCTCCATTTATTATTGTGTAGCTGTTTATCATCTCACTCATTATGAAGATAATATAATCTTATCACTAGCACCTTATTATCAATAGAGCACAGACTATTCTGCTTTAAACTTGTTCTATTGCTGGGAACTCTATTTTCTATCTTTCTGATCTATAGTCACGTGAAATTTGTTGTCTATCCTCAATTTTTGTCTGAAATATTTACTATAAAATCCTAATAACACCTACAAAACATTTATGAAATTTACTAACAAGATATTTACTCCCCCCGGATATCTTCATTTTGAATGTGTCCCCCCCAAGATTACTTCTATCCTTTTGTCTTTTGTCTTCAATGCCCTGTTCATGAAAAGCATTTTACTTATAAAGTATGCCTGTTTATTATCAGGTTACAAAAGTATATTTAGGTACATTTAAAAAACTTTTAACATTTTTAAAACTGAACAAAATACCCCTCATCACATAATTTTATTTTTAATATTTTAATGGTCAATTTCAGTTTAGTCTTCTATGAATTTCTTTCTGTTCTCATCTGTATTATTTACCAATGACTTGGTAACTGTGGCAACCAAGGCTAGGCAATCTAATTAGCCAGGCTCAAGTAATGTGACTTCTCCTATATTTGTCACATTCAAACTACAGGAAATGGTTATCTACTATTTGCAAAGATACATTTTGTTATTGGAAAAAAGGAAAATAAGATCATGCTGGGCAGCATAAACCGTAGTTAACCATGGCTCGCTATATGCAGTGAAATTGTAGTAGAAAGGATGTAGGAGTAGGAAATGAGACATGTTCACAGCAGGAAGCTGCTCAGATGCTCAAATAAGTTTTAGGGTTTTTTTTTTTTAATTCTCTAAGTATTAGGCTGAAACCATAATTTTCCAGGTTTGATTTAATCTTCTCAATTCATTTCTGAAGGAATAATGTCTTTTAAGCTTATTACCCAAGGAATCAAAAATTCTAAAATGAAAATTTAACTTTTTTTAAAACTAAAAGAATGATGCAAGTCAGGCTCTGAATCATAGATATCGCCTCCTGTTCAGCCATTTTTAATTCCTCACTAAAGGCAGTAGAGTGGAAGCTTAATGGTAAAAGACTTTGGAGTGTGGCTGGAGTGTAGAGGTGATACCAGGAAGAAAATGGAATGGCTTGTTTAATTATTCATAGTACATTTCCATTTTCTTTTACCAACTTTTCTTGTGACTCACTGAAGGATCTGACATGAATTTAAACATGTTAAATTTATTATAATATGATCTATAATGATTCTTATTCTTTAAAAAGATGAATACTTGAATACAGTCATTAAGACTTACAA
>NW_011906640.1:0-2670 GCF_000151845.1 Pteropus vampyrus
AAGAGGGAGAGACCAGTTCACTCAGCACATATTCGTAGAGGCCCTACTATGTGCCAGAGACTCACTGCTCCCGGCATCCAGACAGACAAGGCCTCTGCTCTCAGGGAACTTAAAATTTAGTGAATTCCAATGGATCTTCTCAAGAAATGCCGGTGGAGGCTGAGGTGATTCGGTATGAGATTGCTGGGGAACAGGATAGTCATATGGTCTCAGAGTCTCACTGTACAGATGACAGATTAATTCAAATGGTTGTGGGCGCCTTTCTGTGGAGAGATCTGGCATTCCTACTGTAACTAAGTGACTGGACCTAGTATAACTGATATGATGCCATTCTAGGCAGGTAGCCTTAACAAAATTAAATAGGATCTAATCCTGGGGGAACAATCAGACAAATCCAGAATATGGCACATTCTATAAGACACCTGACCTGTGTGCAAAGAAATTAAACATGATTAAAAACAAACCAAAAAGGAAGTATATTGTAGGTTAAAGGAGAAGCAAGCAGGGATTGTCAAACTATGTAGCCCATGGGCTAATCTAGCCCACTACCTGTTTTGTAAAAAAAATTTATTGGCACACAGCTACACCCATTCTTTTATGTGTTGTCTAAGGCTGCTTTTTATGCCACAGTGGCAGACCAAGTAGTTGTAATAGGAACTGTTAAAAAGCCTAAATTATTTACTAACTGTCCCTTTACAGAAAGTTTTCTGACCCCTGGTTTAAAGCAACATCATAACTAAATGCAGTGTGTGAACCTTGATTAGTTCATGGATCTGGGTGAAAAATGAAAATATCAATAAACGTAATTTCAGAGAAACTGGAGAAATTTAAATGAGGAGTGTGTATTAAATGATGTTACAGAATTCATGTTAACTTTATTAGACATGACAATTGTATTGTGATTGTGTTGCACAATGTCTTTCTTAGGTATTAAACACTGATGTATTTAAGGGGTTGTGTCATGATGTGTACAATGTACTTGCAAATGGTTCAGCCAAAAAAAAAAAATAGGAAAAAAAAAGAATAAAGTACAGGATATGGCAAAATATTACTTTGTCAATCTAGGTGAAGGTCATACAGTGTTTATTATACTGTTCTTTCAATATTTCTGAAGATTTAAAGATTTTCAAAATAAAAGTTAAGTTTTAAAAGCTTCAACATGGTTGGAGGGGTTAATTTGGAGACCGATTTCAGTAGCCTCCATGTAATCTTCCCATAGACTGTAGCCTGACCTGCGTATGCCACCCACCTGGCATTTCCTTCTGGGTCGGAGAAGACACCAGGCAGTTAGAGGTGGGCTGCCTGTCCCCTACAGGGGCACTGTCACTCTGGGGGGCAGCCCTAACTGGGACTTCTTTTTTAACTCGAGATTTTGCTTGTTGTCTCTTTTACACAGTAATTCCATCAAGCTGGTGAATCTGCTCTCCATATTTATCAGCACGTGGCTAACAGCAGCCGGGTTCATCCATTTGGTAAGTATCCTTGGAGACAGATGCTTCAGCTCTGGCTTTCCTGGAAGCCCTTCTCACTAAAATAAGTCATTTTATTACCTGAACTTTTTCTCACTATTGAGAAACTTCAGCCCAGCTGTAGAATGGAGTGGAAGAGACAACTGCACAATTATCTAGGTTTCCAACCCTTTTATCCCAAACTTATTCCAAATAGTGAGTAATGTTCACACTATTATCCTACGTTTTTCAGCTCAAGGGTATTTGTATTGATTGCTGTGGGGGCTTTGGTACGTTTTCATTCTGTCTGCAGTAACCCCAGTAAGCCACAAGATGGCAGTGCTTCCTCAGCAAACACCAGAGAAACATCTTGGGGACAAGGCTGGAAGTTTGACCCACATCTCTTCATAAACAACAAATTCAGATCCATTGATTTCTCTCCACTTTCCTCTTACAAAAGCCTCCTCTGATTCTCTTTCCCCTTACAAAAGCCACTTCTGATTCTCTTGCCTGATGACTTATCAAGTTATTTTGTATCTCAAAAAATGTTAATTCTTTTAAATTAATGACTCTTTGAAAGCCTTATATTATGAAGTCAAGCCGTTTTCACCTCCCAAAGGCAGACTTTTTTCTTTTGGGGAGCACAGCTATTGTTGGAAGCCAGTTTCACATAAACACAAACTGTTACAACTGGAAGAAGCCCCCTCTAAACCTGAAGCTTTGAGTAAAAGTGCCTGCCCTTCTCTTGCTGAGCCTCTGTGTGCATAGGGGCGGAAGCGTGCATTCTGTTACCTGCCATTGGGAGGGATGTCATTAACACCCAGGGGAGCGCAGCCCAGAGGGAAGCTCAGGCTTCTCTTTCAGCCACTAGATCTGACAGTTCCCCATCTATCTCTTTATGCTGATGGGATTCTTGACTGAAATCACCCTTAGGTAATCACCCTAACTCTGCCAAGCGCCAAGATCACCGGTAGGGAGGGGTTAGTCATTTTCAGTAGGCCAGTGACCGCACTTTCCTCCTGTGTGAAGTATCTTCTCCTTCCCAGGGAACCTCCATGAAAACGGCACGTTGAGGGCAAGCGCTGATGTGTGACAGAGGCCAGGTCCAGGAAACTTTCTGCAGAGGCATAGTTGGAGGCCAGGGAGCATGGGGACCTGCCCTCCGCACCGGCCATGCTGATGGATTACAGGCACCCGGTGTATTGTGGGCCTGGGTTCTGGG
>NW_011906641.1:0-1559 GCF_000151845.1 Pteropus vampyrus
AATTTTTTAAAAGTTAGTGGTTGTAGAATAGTGGTTAAGATGATGGGCTTTGAATGTCCTTAATTTTAAGTACTGCACCCTGCAGTATTTAGATCGGGGTCTCCAGCCACCGGGCCACGGTTCGTAGCCTGTTAGGAACCAAGCCGCACAGCAGGAAGTGAGTGATCAAAGCTTCATCTGTATTTGCAGCCGCTCCCCAGCTCTAGCATCACCACCTCAGCTCCACGTCAGATTATAAGGCATTAGATTCTTGTAAGAGCACTGGTCCCTGGTGCCAGAAAGGTTGGGGACTGCTGGTTTAGATGACAGATGACATGACATTAATGTAAAAAAATAAAATATCGTGAGTTCTTGGATCAGTTTGCCGGGGTTCTGTCAGGTTTCAGCAATTATGATTTACTGGACCCTCAGTTTCCTCATCTTTAAAATTGAGATGTTGATAGTTCCTACTTAATAAGGACTAAAGATAGAGGCAAAGAGCTTAGACTGGTGGTACCTGGCACAAAATGTTTGCCATAGTAAATGATAGGGGCAATTATTTAAATTTAAAACAAGTTTTCTGATTATAAATTTAGAATGTGGTCATTGTAAAATTGGAAAATACAGGAATTTTAAAAATACCTTAGTTTGTATGGTTTTTTAGGTTGTGTGTATGTGGTTTGGTTTGTTTTGATTTTAAAGAGGACACATTAAATATGAATGAGAAACTTAAAGTTTTTGATTCAGGCCTTGAGGAATTTTAGCAAGAACATGCTTGAATCAATATTGGGGTTGTAAATTGGTGATGTTCTAATCTCGATGTTTATCAAGTAGCATTATTATAAAAAGAACAGCTTTTTCCCCCATTTACTCTCATTTATTTTATTTTACTTATAATTACTAAGTAATGGACTTAATGGGTTTTTATTATTGACCATATTACCACTGATTATAGTTATTATTCTTTGTGGTGCTTAGTTTGTTACAGATTTGTTTGTGGAATTCTTTAAGAAGGCTTCTTTGTCTTTTTGACCTGATGTTTGTCCTTTTGACATTGGTCTTTCTCATTTTCTCATACAGCAAGTTGCCACATGCTCACCTGTTATTTTTACTCTCCAAATTTGTAATCATCTATTTTTTTTAGGATCCCTGGTTTCTTTTAGTGGGGTTTAGTATTTGGAAACCAAGATCTGAGTGCCGAGTGTGCCCATTACTGTCTAGCCAGTCCCTTTTATAAATTTATGAGGCATAACTAATAATCACATAAAACAGCCAGAAAGTGCCAAGTATAAACAAATGATTTTATCCATGTTCATGTTTTAAAGCAATAGAAACATTTTATTTCACAATGCTTTGAGGTAGAATTGTACATTTAAATACTCAGTTGTATTCTAATAGTGAATAAGATAAAATTTCCAGTATCCTTTAAATGATATGATCGATAATTTACAGTAATTTCAAAGTAATGTATTATAATTGTTAAAGAGAAAAAATATGGAATATATGGGGAAATTATTGAAACAATTGTGAATAAGTTATGAATATTTTTCTTATATTTTCTAGAATGTGTGTGTGTGTGT
>NW_011906642.1:0-2607 GCF_000151845.1 Pteropus vampyrus
CCCCTTTAATTAGCACGAGGAAGAAGAGGAGTCTATGTGTGACCGGAGCACATTACAAAATAGAAATGTTCCTTAAGCCATTTCAACATTCCTCCGCTCTATTCTGGCAAAACATTATCAGCTCTTCCTTAGCTCTGACAATTGTCCTAGGGGACAAGCTCCCCCAGGAGAGCTTGCGGGATTCAGGCAGTAGGTTTCTATTAGTGATAAACCTCTGTGAAGGGAAAGGTGGACTTGGGTACACAGAACATATGTCATAGCCATCCTGCCTGCTGACACCTGGAGCAGCTTGGAGTTCCACCTGAGTGAGCCAGAGGTCATCACAAAGGTCTCCATGCAGAGCGAGTGGAGGGCACTCCCACAGCAAGCAGCAAGGCTCCTGTGCCAGTTGTTGCTCAATCTTTTCTTCTCTTTTTTTTTTTTAAAAGCAAACCAACAAACTCCAGCTGGACTGGATGGGGTATTATGCAGCAGGAAATTGAACTGGAAAAAAGTGCCTAGAGTAGCTCCCAGCACAAACTCCAAGAGGCCTTAAACAGAAAGAGAACCACCACCTCATCAGCATGAACTCTTCCAGGTTCTTCTGACTTCGAGGCTGTTCTGATGAAAAACAAGGGCCCTCTGAGGTATTTGGAGCCAGACTTTTACCAGATGGCGTGTCTTGTCAAAGTGAAGTTAATATTTTCAAGCATGAGCCCCTTCCTTGAGAGCATCTTCTGCTCAAATTGGTCATCTTGGTTTGGCTGAGACTGGTGGGGCAGCCTGATGTGCTCATTCCAGGCAACTCGACTCAGGATGTGCAGTCCTTAATTTCCCACCCTGAATGGGGCAGCCAGCCATACTGCAGCTGCCAATGGTGTGCACCTGTCAGCACTTTCTCTGTTTATCTTCAAAGGAGTAGGGGTCTCTAGTCTGCTGAGAAGTGACACCACATGACCTCACCTTGGCAGCACAGAAGGTCTCCCTTGATTCTGTGAGTGAATGAGTTCTGTCCTCATGCCCAAGATCTGAACCACCTCCCTCGACATCCGCTGGTACTGGCCTAGGTATCCCCTATAGAACCCTCTGCACAGGACTAAGAAATAAGGCTAGTTTACCAGGGGACCAACTTGTATCCCCTGACTTTTGAAGGATTTCAGAAGGAAGACCGCTTTTCTCATTCTAGGCCCACATTTTTCTTGAAGAGGAAAATAACAGGGCTTGGGTTTTTGCAAGTAGGAAGCAATAAAATGCATTAAGACCACAGAAGTGCCTCTAGAGGGCCTGGTAATAGCGGTCTCCAATGCATTCTCTACCTTCTCAAAAGGGCAATCGGAACTTCTCCTTTGAGTGTCTCTCGACTTGTTCTCAAGAAATAAATCAGAACGAGGGTGCTAAAAGTGGTCAAGAAAAAAAAGTGAAAAACTCGAGGCACTTCTCTCTTTCTGCTGCATTGTTTCATGCAAAATATGACAGCAGTGTTAAATTTTCTCTTTGCATGTCCGATAGTACACAAAAATCCTACTCCTTTGTTGCATCATAATTGTTCATATCCTGAAAAAAAACTCAGAAAGAAAAGCAGAGGAAGTGTGGTCCTCTGGCCACAACTTTTTTCTTGGTTTCCCCAACAATGAAAAGAAAACATAGTCATTTATTCAGCAAGCATTTCTTACAAACCCATTTTCCAGGATAAACCATCCTAAGATATTTGTTTCCGCAGTGACAAAATGAGTAACTTCACAACTCCCCAGGAGGCAGAAGTGATTCATGTGTTTATGTAACCAGGGATTTAGATATGGCTTTGGAAAAGAGAGCACATGCCTAAAACGGACTCCTAGCATCTTAATAAAGTGTGCGACCCATGTGTTCAAAATTGTACTGAGACTCATCTTGACGCATGTTCATTTAAACTTGCATCCTTCACGGCTTCTTCCCTTTATGTTATATTAAACACTAATATCAACAACACATGAATAGAAGAGTACACTGGTGTCACTAGGTTAAACTATATGCAGGTCAACCTTGCATGTTCTCATACATAAGCCTTTGATAACATGTTCCTAAAGTTACCCAGTTTCACTTACCTGAGTGCCCACTTAACCCCAGGAAACGAGAGCTAATCCTGCGTCTTGCCTTCCTCTTTCCTGTTAGCTAGGCCCATGGGGAGGTCAGTGGCTCAGTCAATGGTGTGAAGTGAGGAAGGCACAGAACTGCCCAACATAGGGTCTCTGCCCTCTGTGAAGAGCCACACGAAAAGGAAGATGAGACCTCTTTCCCTGGAAGAACCATGTTTCTCTGGCCCCATACCCAAAATCTGCTTGTGGTGGTCTCTGCTCCAAAAACCCAGTGAGCGTCGTGGCTGAGCAACTGACCTGTTTCTGATTATTCTGCTTGACGTAGACAATCTGCTGACATGTGCTGTTTCAGAAATTTCATAAGCGCAGGACACAAGGAGGCTTTGATGTCAATTCCAGGAGGACCCATATAGTCCCCCCGAACAATTCTTGTCAGTGTGGGAAGCCTAAGGTGAGGTTTTAAATAGGGGGTTGGGGCTTCCTATTTACAGTCTCTTCTACTTAAGACTTGGCTCTTCAAACACACACCACATCCTGGAGTTGAGACCTACTT
>NW_011906643.1:0-2275 GCF_000151845.1 Pteropus vampyrus
GCACCCTGAAGAACAAAGGGAGGCAGTGTGACAGTGGGGGAAAAAGGCACAGGCTAAGATGAATGATGGTGATGGCTGCACAACACCGTGAATATACTTAATGCCACAGAACTATCCACTTAAAAATGGTTTAAATAGTAAAATTTTAAATGGCTTTGTTTAAAAGCAGCTCCTACCTCTGGCTGTGGGGCTTTGAACAAGTGGCTAAACATCTATGTCAGCTTACTCATCTACAAAACTGAGTTTTTAATAAGGTTGGCATTCTAAAGGTTGGCTGTGAAGACTGCATAAGGCAACATGTGTAATGACCTAGGTTGTCATTCATTCAACAAATATTTAATTAATGAGTATTTATCCATGTGCTAGGTACTCTGACCTGGGACAAGGAAATAAACAGCAAGATAGGGAAGACCTCGCCTCTACAAAGCTTATAGTCTAGCAAACTGATGTAAACCAGGGCCACTTATATAAGGGTAACTCCAACTGCCCCTCACATTGTGGCATATCAGTTCAAGGCAAATTTTCCTAGTTGAGGCAAAAAATGGGCTTGGTGCAACTGTACTGTTTCAATTGTACTGATTATCAGTTTAAACTGATTCAGAGTAGAATTTGGTGATGCTGATATGTGTTCCCTGATGAAATTCAATTTTGTAACTCACAAGCAGTATTGTTCAACCTTCGTTTTATAGATAAGGACAAAGATGAACTGACAGGTAAATAACTTGCCTTTGGCTATTAGAATTTGTTATTTATAATTATTATTATAGAATCAATTATTAATAAGTAAAATTTAGAGCCATATCTATTCAAAACCATAAAGCTTTTACTAAGAATTTTCCAATTATCTAATAACACTCTGAACATCAAATTTTAATATATTAATTACCAACATGAATTCCATAAACAAATTAGTTGTAACCTTCTTGAGCTAAATTCTTGAAAGGGGTCAAAAACCTAACCCTGCATATATTCGCGAACATAGAACATGTTTTTGTACTATGTATACATACATAAGACAAATTACTGGTCTTATCAGAAAAAATCATCTATGTACTGAATACCCAGTCAAGAACATCACCCAAAAATATGGGAGTAGAAAACAGTTAAGAAAATCAGGAAATCACAATTAAAGAGGGACTGCCAGAATTCTGAATATTAGCTCACGTTCTCAGGAAAATAAAATTAGATATCTTCTCTTTCCATTCTCCGAACAAATAAGAAATTCAAAAAGATCAAAATTATTTATGAGAAAAGAAAACCATTCATCTTATTTGTACACAAATTAAGATGGGAAATCAAAATAATAAACCACTCCAGTGAAGCACAGACAACAGCATCTCTGGGCTTCAAGCAATACTTATCCCAAAGCACAACAAGTTTCCTTCACTTGTGGTGTGCCAATCATATGGCTACTAAGGCCGCAAGCCCACCAGAAATCAGGAAGGCCTGATACTATCTTTGAATGACTGAAAAAATCTGACTAGAAAAAGGACTAACAAATCACATGGAGGTTCTTACTAGGGCTTTCTAATATCAAAACTTGAATCTAACATGAAAGACCACAGAGAGGGGCCAAAAAAAAAATGTACTTATGACTATCATAAATTTTAAGACCTGGGAAGAAACTGAGAATTTCACTGAAACAGAAAGATGACTGCAGGCAGGGAATCGGAGTTGGGCTAAAAAAGACTCTCAATATTTTCAAACCTAAAAATTAACTCATGGATGATACTATTTGACATGTGAAGACAGGAAGAAAAAAGAACTTGTGGAAAATTTCATTAAGAGGAACAATAAACTTCATACTGGCATTTACCCACTTCTTAGAGCTCTAGCGAGTCCAAGATGATTTTTCTTCTTCTTTTCCTGGCTATTTATTGATCCACTAATTTTATTAGTTTTTAGAACTGGTCCTTCTCACTACTATCAGCAGTTATACCTTTCCCAAACAGAAAACAAGCATTCCACCATGAAAAAGGCAAGGCAGTGGCACTGTTTCTAGATTTAAAGAGATGTAACAACCAAATGCAATATAGGTCCTTGAGGCAGGCCTTTGACTGGATTCTGATTCTTTAAACAAACAAAAGGGTATAAAAGATAAAACTAAGCAAAAAAAAACCCCATTAACCATTGTTAAATCTAGGTGGTAAGTATAAGGGTATACACTCTACGATTCTTTAAAATTGTCTACAGGTTTAAAAAGTTTATATAAAAAAATAAATGGAAAAAAAGAAGACAGAAGAAAGAGAAGGTATCCTTTTCCTGCCACTTGGGA
>NW_011906644.1:0-1186 GCF_000151845.1 Pteropus vampyrus
CAGAAGCCGAGTCTTAGTCCCGCGTCTGTATCTGGGGCCTCATCCGGGTCACCTGCCTGGACTGCATCTTCCTCCCCGATAACGAAGGTGTTTGGACCAGGTCTCTAATGTCGAAATGGGTCGAGACAAAAGTTCGAAACGTCCAGCCCTAAGTTTTAGGAACTGCATTTCTCGCTAGGAAACAACGAGACATGGACACAATTTCAACTTAGCCGTATCCGGTCACCCGGGAGTGGCCCGTCTTTCGGAACAGCGAATGCGCGATGGGCCGAGTCCTGACCGGCCTTTCCAGTCTGGTTCTGGAAGATGGCCACGGAGTTTTGAATTTCTGTTATTTTGGGGGGTGGGGGGCAGGGAACAGTAGACCTGCCTGCTCAAATCCAGGCAGCTTTTCATTCCTTTCTTTGCTGATGGCTATGGCTCAGCGCGGCTTCCGTTTTCATGATTAATAATAATATCTGCCCCTCCCGGAGGAGTATCCGGCCACGCCGGTTCAGCAGACGTGACACGAGGCGAATTCGCGGTGAGAGAAGCCTCGCCACATCCTCGTAACTGGCCTCACAGCAAGGGAGGCTGCCCTGACCCTGCCTGATCGGTGACGCTCATGGTCTGTCGCCTCTAGGCCAGATGTTGTTAGGCCTTTTTTTAGTCCCGCTCGATCGAGATATATTTGACATACAAGATTGTAAGTTTAAGGCATGGAGGGCGATGGGTCGATACCCATTGCAGAATGGTCGCCCCAGCAACGTGAGTTAACTAACGCATGTCGCGTTTCCTGTCGGCCTGGCGAGAACGTTTACCACCGGCCTTTACCTGTGTCCATACGGTCACCTCACTGCCCCATGGAGAAGGTGCTGGGGCAAAATATTGCTCCCATTTTGCACATAAGGAGGCTGAGGCGAGGTTAAAAAGTTTGCCCAAGGTCACGGAAGTGGCGGAAATGCTATCAGAAGCCGGGACTGTCTGGATCAAACACCTACATTCCTCCCTCTACTCTTGGCCAAATTTGGTCCAGATTTGGCTTCTCGGAGCCCAGGGCTGGCGTGTCTCAATGTATACATGGCCCAAGGGGCCCAACTTAGAGCCTAAAGAACTTTTTTTATAATTAGCGCATTTGATTGGTTGACATTTACCCCTAGAGACCTGAAGGCAAACGCCCCGCCCAAGGAACACTTGCACTGGTGGA
>NW_011906645.1:0-1658 GCF_000151845.1 Pteropus vampyrus
TAGATATATATACAGTCATCCATTTTCTTCTGCACATGCCTTATCTCCATTCTCTTTTGTGAATTTGGATATTTCAATCCTCCCCTTTTCAGTCATTGTTATCTCAATTTGTTCCTGTGTATGCTAAACATTTATGACTATCTTGATATAACAATTTTTTTATTATTTAAGCTCATAATGCCTTGTTTTTAGTAAGGATTGCACTTGTCTGCTTCTATTTGCCTAATGGTCACTTTACTCCTAATTATGTATTTTTGTTGTTGTTGTCATTTTGTTTTAAGTGAACTGACCCCTTTCAGTGTTTCTTTTAGTGCAGGCCTCATAATGGAGAATTTGCTCAATTTTTGTATGTCTGGAAAAGTTGTAATTTCTTTTTAATATCTAAAGGAGAACTTAGCTGGATACATTATTCTAGGCTGGTAGTTCCTTACACTTAATAGTTTAAATATTTGATTTCATTCCTTTCTGTCTTGTAAGGTTTGCGCTGAGAAGTCTGAGGATAATCTAAAGGGTTTACCTTTATGTTACTGTTTTTTTCTCCCTGGCTACCTTGAGAATTCTGTCTTTATCGTTGATTTTTGATAATTTTAATACAATGTGTCTTGGTGAAGGCCTTTTTGGGTTGAGATAATTGGGTGTTCTGTTGAATTCTTGAATTCCAAGCTCCAGCTCATTCCTTAGCTTTAGGAAATTCTCGTCAACTATTTGTCTGAAAATGCTTTCTAATCCCTGTTCCTTTTCCTCATCTTTCATAATACCTATTATTCTTATGTTTCCTCTCCTGATGATATCAGTTAGTTCTTGAATTTCTCTTTCATTATTTTTCATTCTTTGGTTTCTTTCTTCTTCATTCTGATTTATTTCTAGATTTCTGTCTTTGATATCACTGATCCTTTCCTCCATTTGGTCGACTCTATTTCCCAAGCTTGCTATTTGATTTTTCAACTCTTGCAGTGTGTTCTTCATCTCTAGAAGTTCTATTTGGTTCTTTCTTGAGGATTTCATTCTTCTTGCTAAAGAACTCATTCTGCTCATCTAGTCGTTTTTTCAATTTCTGAAATTGTTAATTTGAGATGTTTTGGATCTCATTGAGTTTTTTCAGAAGTACCATCCTGAATTCTCTGTCTGTAAGCTTATTTTCTGGAGATTTTTCTCTTTCTTTCTGAGATGCCTTGTCACCTTGGTTGTTCATGGTGTTTAATGGGCCATTTCTACACCTGGGCATTAATGGAAGTGTATTCTGTTTTTCCAGAAAGAAAGTTTATTATATAAACGTGTCTCTTTAGCCTGCTGCAAAGAAGGTGCTTTTCTTTTGGTTTCCAGTAGGTGGCATCTAAGCCTCTTGGATCCCTGCTTTATATAAAGCCTAAATAATGCCTTTTTATTTTCTCGTAGATATTTAATCACACTCGCTACCCTCAGTTTCAGTCCTGTCAGTTTCAGTGATGGTCTCGGCAGCGTTTGCTCAGACTTCCCTCTGGCTCTGCGGTGATCGGTCTTGGAGGGTTTAGGGGGAGGGGACCTCTGGGTTGAGGGTTGGGGGCTGCAGCTCAGTCTCAGTTTTGCAACCATGGCCAGCAAAAATCAGCTGTTGTTCCTCTGGGGTCCCGTCCTGCTTCTCTGCTTTCTGCCCTAATGACTGGGCCCTGCAGCCACTA
>NW_011906646.1:0-11239 GCF_000151845.1 Pteropus vampyrus
TGTTTTTATATCAGCCTCTCCATATGCTATATGTTACATAACCATGTATGGTAACATGTGAATAACTCCAAAGTCTATATCCCCAGTTTGAACTTCACCTTTGGGATCCAGATCCATATATTCACTCTCCTACATGACTTCTCCACTGGAATGTCTTGAGGGCTCCTCGTAGAGAGTCTTTCTAGAACCCGTCACTTGGTATACCCACCCCTCCCACACAGTTCCCCTCCTCCACCCCTGTTGTTTTTAAAACTCCCATCTTCGCAATATCAGAAAATGGCACCATTATCCACACAACTACTCAGCTCCAGGAAACGGAAGTCAACTATCACCACTCCCTCTTTCTCATACACTGCACCCAGATGAGAAACTTCTCTGTGCAGCTCTCTCTCCTCCATCACTCCCAGCAAATTCTAGTCACATTGGCCTCCTAAAATTCTCAGCTCTGTCTCCTTCACTCAGATTGTCCATTGGGCTCTGTTTGTGTTCATTCTCCCTGTGCTGCAGCCTGTAAGCTCCATCCAGACAAGAAGCTGGGGGAAATGGGCAGCCCGAGGGCTCACCTTGTTAGTTTCCCTTCTCTCGGGGGATCACTCTCCTGTTTGGCCTGTGATGCCATGACATAAAGCTTTATAATTTTTTTGGTTTATAGACATTCAGGTGAGAGAGTCCATCAGCTTCCTGTGAATTCATCATGGTGAAAGCAGGATGGTAATTAATTTGTTTTTAATTTAGAATTTTTTTCACTGAGCCCTATACTTTTGAGATGTATCCAATTTTCTATGCGTATGTCTCAGAAATAAGTGACTTTGCATAGATAACATATGGTCTGTTTTCATGACATTTTATTTATCTGTTCCCATGAAGATACTCTTTCTTGCCATCTAATGCAGTAAAAAAAATTCTTGGTTTCTAAGGAAAGGGGTGTCATATTGGCTTTTATGTTCATTAAAAAAAAAAAGATTTTCTGGAGAAACATGGAGAGGATTGTAGAGGAACAAGAATTGAAACACCAAAAAGAAAAATTTAGGAGGCTTTTTCTGTTATACTGGTGAGATATAATGCTGACTTGTGCAAGGGCCACCAGGAAGATGAAGACATTTGTTCCCTATGCATTCCTTGGGGAATCTGTCCTACTCGATCTTACATCATTTTCTCTCCTTTTCTGTGTTTATACTGGAATGGCAGTGCCCTTCTGCGCTCCTGTGGCTCAAGTTGATGCATAAGCAGGTCTACTGGCAACCAGAATGACTGATGGTAAGAGGCGTTGATTAAGCCCTCCTTAATTTCAGTGGTTCCTCACACCTGTCTTTTCCTCAGGGTCTCATACCAACCTCAGGTATCATGAAGCCAGTTTCTGATTTTAAACTGGTGTGGTAATAAACATGTTGTCTTAATTTAGGCCTCATTTTATCTCATTAGGCAAATTTGCCTGCCTAATTTGGAAAACTCATCCCTTTGCCAAACCACTGACTTCTGCTATTCCTTGATTGTACCACTTAGAATTAGAATTGGCAATTTCAGGTCCTCTTCTGTAACTTATACATATTTAACTATTGTTATTTTTTTTCTTTTTTCTTTTATATTTTTATATTATTTTTTCTTTTTCAATTGCTATTTGCAGGTGTACAGCATTCTGGTTAGACATTTTTATAATTTATGCAGCAATACCTCCCAATAAGTCTAGTACCCAACTGACACTACATGTAGTTATTGCAATATTATTGACTATATTTCTATGCTGTAATTCACATCCCAATGACTATTTTGTAACTATAAATTTGTGCTTCTTAATCACATCCCCTTTTTTACCCAGCCCCCTCCACCACCCTCCTCCCATCTGGCAAACTTCAGTTTGTTCTCTGTATCTATGAGTCTGTTTCTGTTTTGTTTGATCATATTTTTAAGATTCCACATATAAGTGAAATCGTGTGGTATTTGTCTTTCTCTGACTTATTTCACCTAGCATAATAACCTCTAGGTCTATTCACGTTGTCGCAAATGGTAAGATTTCGTTCTTTTTTATGGCCAAGTAATAGTCCACTGTATATATGTACTACCTCTTCATTATCCAATTGTCTATTGATGGACACTTAGGTTGCTTCTGTATCTTGGCTATTGCAAATAATGCTGTAATGAACATAGGGATGCATACATCTTTTTGAATTAGTGTTTTGGATTTCTTCTGATAAATACTCATAAGTGGTAGTTTAATTAATTTCTTTCAGGAAACGCCATACTATTTTCCATAGTGGAAATAATGCACCAACTTACATTTTCACCAACAGTGTACACGTGTTCTCTTTTCTCCACAGGCTCGCCAACATATGTTATTTGTTGACTTTTTGATGATAGCCATTCTGACAGATATGAGGTGTTATCTCACTGTGGTTTTTATTTGCATTTTCCTGATGAGTATGATATTGAGCATCTTTTCATATGTCTGTTGGCCATCTGTATGTCCTCTTTGGAGAAATGTCTCTTCATGTCCTTTGCTCATTTTTTGATCGAATTGTTTATTTTTTGTTATTGAGTTGTATTAGTTACTTATATTTTTTTGAATAACAACTCCTTATCAGATATATCATTTGTGAATATATCCTCACATTCAATAGGTTGTCTTCTTGTTTTATGATGGTTTCCTTTACTGTGCAGAATTTTCTTTAGTTTGATGTAATCACATTCATTTGTTTATTTTTGCTTTTGTTTCCCTTGCTTGAGGGGACATATCCACAAAGATGTTACTCAGACTTATATCAAATAGTTGACTACCTGTGTTCCTTCTAGGAGTTTTATGGTTTCAATCCTTACATTTTTCAATTTAATTTTTATATTTTTATTTTTTTCAATTATAGTTGACATACAATATTATATTAATTAACAACATAGTAGAGTTGTATACAACACAGTGATTACACATTTATATAACTTATGAAGTGATCACCCCCAAAAATCCAGTACTCATCTGACACCATAAATAGTTATTACAATACTACTGATTATATTCCTTGTGCTAGACTCTACATCTTTATGAGTATTTTCTAACTACCAATTTGTACTTCTGTAGGGTTAATTCAGAACATAGCCCCTCCACATACTCAGAAGATGCTGGCTACCTGGCCAGCAGCCAAAGAAGGCAATATACAAAAGGTTTCAGCAGTGCCTGCTCCCAAGGACGTTTTCTGCTGCCCCCATGGATGTGTTATCTACTCCTGTAACCAAGCAGCACATCTTGCTCCCATCTGCCTCAGAAGGTGGCTGCTCCCCCAATGAAATTACTCCTCCCTCTGCTTGTGTGCATAAAAACATTACTTGCCTTTGGCCTGGTGCCTTTTTCTACAGCTCCAACCAGCCACTGCTGAAGCTACTCTGCCCCATGAATAATAAACAGCATGTCACACCCCTCTGATCCTCCCTGGTGGTTTTTCAGGAATATCCTGGGTGCTGGTTCCTGGCTGGGAGCTCCTGTGTTACAACCTCTTAATCTCTGCCCCCTTAATTCATCCCCCACACCCCAATCTGACAACTATCAAAATACTCTCTGTATCTATGAGCCTGTTTCTGTTGTTTGTTTATCCTGTTCTCTAGATTCTGCATGTGACATTTGTCTTTCTCTGTACAACCCACTACACTCAGCACAATACCCTCTAGGTCCATCCATGTTGTTGCAGATGGCAAGATTTCATTCTTTTCTATGGCTAAGGCTGAGTAATATTCCATTGTATATATGTACCACCTCTTCTTTATCCATTCATCCATTGATAGACATCCAGGATGACTTCATATCATGGCTACTGTAAATAATGATGCGAGGAACATATGGATTTGCATGTCCCTGAAAAGCAGTGTTTTGGGTTTCTTCAGATGAATACCCGTAAGTGGGATTACTTGGTCCACTTTGTCTCTTGTTATAGTCTTTGTTTTAAAGTCTATTTTGTGTAGTATAAGAATTGCTACCCAGCTTTGTTTGTTTGTTTGTTTGTTTCCATTTTCATGAATCATCTTTTTTCATCCTTTTATTTTCAGTCTGTGTATGTCTTTCAGTCTGTGAGTCGCTTGTAGGCAGCATATGTAAGGTTCTTGTATTCTTATCAATATCACCCTTTTGATTAGAACACCTAATCCATTTACATTTAAAGTAACTGTTGCTAGATATGTAGTTATCGCCATCTTATTATTCATATTTTTATCTTTTTTCTTTCCTCTGCCTCCTCTTCTTCTTCCTCTTCTTCAAGAAGTCTCTCTAACATCTCCTGTAACACTGGCTTGGTGGTGATGAACTCCTTTCATTTTTTCTTGTCTGGGAAGCACTTTATCTGTCCTTCGATTTTAAATGATAGTTTTGCTGGGTTGAGTAATCTTGGTTGTAGGTCCTTGCTGTTCACTACTTTGAATATTTCCTGCCAATCTTTTCTTGCTTGCAAAATTTCTGTTGAGAAATCAGCTGACAGTCTTATGAGAACTCTCTTGTAGATAACCAACAGCTTTTCTCTTGCTGCATTTAAGATTCTCTCTTTGTCTTTAACCTTTGGCATTTTAATGATGATGTGTCTTGGTGTAGACCTCTTTGGGTTCATCTTGTTTGGGACTCTCTGCACTTCTTGAGCTTGTATGTCTATTTCCTTCACCAGGTTAGGGAATTTTACAGTCATTATTTCTTGAAATAGGTTTTCAATTCCATGCTCCTTCTCTTCTCCATCTGGTATCCCTATGACGCAAATGGTGGTATGCTTGATGTTGTCCCAGAGGCCCTTTAAACTATCCACATTTTTTTGGATTCTTTTTCCTTGTTGGGTGTTTTTCAGATCGGATGTTTTCTGCTACCTTATCTTCTAAATCGCTGATTCATCCCTCCACTTCATCTAATCTCCTGTTGATTCTTCCTAGTGCATTTTTCATTTTAGTTGTTGTATTCTTCATTTCTGACTGGTTCTTTTTTATTTTTTCTACCTCCACTTTTATGTTTTCTATCTCTTTGTTGAAGTTCTCACTGAGATCATTCTTCCCCTAAGTTCATTGAGCATCTTTATAAAAACTGTTTTGAACTCTGCATCTGGTAGATTGCTTGTCACCATTTTGTTTAGATTTTTTCTTGAGCTTTGTTCTATTCTTTTATTTAGGGCATGTTTCTTTGTCTCCCCATTTTGGCTGCCTACTTGTTTTTGTTTGTATGCATTAGGTAGGACTGGTATGTCTCCCAGTCTTAGTAGACTGGCCTTATGTAGTAGGTGTGCTGTGGGGCCCAGTGGGATGGTCTTCTCTGGTACCTGAGCTGGGTGCTCCAAGTATGTCCCTTATATGGATTGTGTGTGCCCTCCTGTTGTAGTTGAGCCTTGGTTGCTGTTTGCTCATCAATGGGAGGGATTGACCCTTGGGCTGATTTGTTGTGATGACTGGCCAGCGACTACAGTAGAGGAACTGTTGTGCATGGGGCTGACCCTACAGAACAGGATTCACTTTAGCAGGGTTCTATTACCTGCCTTGTTTGCCCTTTAGGTGTGTCATCCTCAGATGTGACTCCAGGTGGTGCTGTGGCTCAGATTGAAACTGGCTATGTGGTGTGCAGGCTGGGGCCTCCTGGGAGGGGCCCTGCCACAGCTCAAGTCAGCTGCAGCCTGTGCCCTACCTGGTGCCACCTGGCATGAGCCACAAAGCAATCCGCAGATGGCCATCACCAACGCAGGGCTTGTAAGTGCCTTGAGAGGCCAACCCATGAATTGAGGTCAGCTGCTGCTAGTCCTAGTCTTGGGTCTGCTCAGCAAGAGGTACGGGACACGCTGAGACCAGATGCTGCTTACTTAGGTTTTGCGAAACTTTGAGAGATTTTAGGAAATTCCACAGCATGAGCCAAGACAAGCCTTTTGTATGGAAAATTTACTAGAAGCAGCTTGGGTGGACCAGCACATTGGAAGGCGCAGAGTCTCAATGAATCACCAGGGTGGGGCATCCAGTGTTAGGTACATTGAGGGAAACTCAAATATGGCACCTGCTTGTGTTTGCAAGCCGAGCAGGGGAGGAATTAACAAAGGAACAATGCCCTCTGCTAGCCCTTCTGTTTGGGAGAAAGCGACCCCTCCAGCCCTCGCTCTGAAGCCAGCCAACTCAGTTCCTCCCAATATGTCTCTGTCACCTTTCAAGATGCTGCTCCAGTGCTGGAGCTCAAGGCAAGCAAGTCTGTCAGCAAGTAAGTCTGTATGCAGGCCCCTTAAGAGAAATGACTGTGACTCCCTCAGCCTTCTGTCTCAGTCAGCTACAATCCTTGCTGGTTTTCAGTCAGAAGTTATGGGGACTTCTCTTTCTGGCACTGGAATCCTGGGCTCGGGAGCCTGGTATGGGGCCAAGACACCTCGCTCTTCCAGGGTGGGGAACATCCACAGCTGAGATATCCCTCCCAATCTTCAACCATCACACATAGGTGTGGGATGAGTCCATTTAGTGTCTCCACTCCTCTTACCAGTCATGAAGTGGCTTTTTCTGTATATCCGCAGTTGTAGGACTTCTGTTTAGCTTGACTTCAGGTGACTCCTAATGATGGCTATTCTGTAGTTGAGAGGAGGCAAGCACAGCATTTGCCTACTCTGCCATCTTGACTAGAATATTAGTCTTTACATTTAATTCTAATCAACTCTGAGTTTATTTTTGTATATGGTGTAAAGAGTGGCCCAGTTTCATTTGTTTTGTTTTGTTTTGTTTTGCATGTATCTGTCCACTTTTCCCAGTATCACTGTTGAAGAGACCGTCATTTCTTTATTGTATATTTTTGCCTCCTTTGTCATAGATTTATTGACCATATAAGTGAAGGTTTGTTTCTGGGCTCCCTATTCCATTCCGTTGGTCTATGTGTCTGTTTCTATGCCAGTATCATACTGTTTAGATTATTATAGCTTTGTATTATAGTTTGTAATCAGGGAGCGTGATACCTCCAACTTTATTCTTTCTCAAGATTCCTTTGGCTATTTGTGGTCTTTTGTGGTCTTTTTGGCTATCTGTGGTTCCATATCAGTTCTAGTTCTGAGAAGAATGTCATTGTTATTTTGATAGGGATTGCATTGATATTTTTAAAGATTTGATTTTATCTCTTATTTTCTCTATTATATTATTTCGTCTACTTTGATGACTTTTTCTTATTATTTCTTTTTTCTGCTCTTCTGGTCTTAATTGTCTCTATATCTTTGTTTCTAAATATTGAAATTTAGGCTACTGATTTAAGTTCTTATGTTTAACTACAGTAGTCCTCCCTTATTTACAGTTTCACTTTGTGAGGTTTCAGTTACACATGGGCAACCATGCTCCAAAAATATTAAATGGGAAATGCCAGAAAGAAACAATTCATAAATTTTTGACTATACACCATTCTGTGTAGTGTGATGAAATCTTGGGCTGTCCTACTTCATCCCATCCAGGACATGAATCATCTTTTTGTCCAGTGTATCCACACTGTATATGCAACCTGCCTGTTGGTTACTTAGTAGCTGTCTGGGTTATCAGATTGACTGTCTTGGTATTGTAGTGCTTGTGTTCAAGTGATCCTTATTTTACTTAATAATGTCACATTCACATAACAACATATTGTTATAATTATTCTATTTTATTTAGTTATTGTTAATCTCTTACTGTGTCTAATTTATACATTAAACTTTATCCTAGGTATGCATATTTAAGAAAAACAGTATACACATGATCAGTACTACTCACAGTTTCAGGCATGCACTGGGGGTCTTGGAACGTATACCCCTTGAAAAAGGAGAGACTACACTATAGGCATTTTTGTGCCATAAATTTGTTTCTAAGGACTGCTTTAGATGCATCCTACAAATTTCAATAAGTTGTACTTTACTTTTTATTCAGTTCAAATTATTTTCTAAATTTTTAAAATTTACTCTTTCACCCATATGTTACCAAAGAGTGTGTTATATAGTTCCCAAATATTTTGGGAATTTTACTGATACATTTCTGTTTCCTACTTCTAATTTAATCTCATTGTCTTCTAGGAAAATCCTTTGAGTGATGCAAACTCTTTTAAATTCAGTAAGACTTATTTATGGCCCAGAAATTGTCTATCATGGTAAATTTTCATGTACACATGAAAAAAAAATGTGTTCTTTTGTTGTTGGAGAGAGTGTTCTAAAATGCTAATTAATTTGTGTGATAATGTTTTTAAAGCATTCTATATATAGATCTATATATAGATTCTATATATAGATCTTATTGATTTTTTTGGTCAACTTGTTCAACTGTTGAGAGAAGAGGCTTAAAAATATCTGGCCCTAATTGTGGATTTTTCTCTCTCTCTTTTTTTTTTCATGTATTTCCAAACTCTGTTTTTAGGTGCATAAACATTTAGAATTTTTATATGCTCTTGATAAATTGGCCTTTTTAGCCTATTATAATTTATCCTTTTTTATATGATCCTCTTTATCTTTGATAATATATTTCATTTTGAAATCTTTTGTCTGGTATTAACATATCCATTACAGCCTTGTTTTGCTTGTTGCTAACATAATACATCTTCTCTCATCCTTTTACTTTTAACCTATATATACCTTCATATTTAAAGTGGAATTCATCTACACAGCATACTGCCAGATTTTACTTCTTAAAATCCAAATTTTCATATTCCACATCACATGTCATTAGGGAAATGAAAAATAAAACAATGAGACACCACACACACCTATTATAATGGCCAAAATCCAGAACACTGACAACACCAAATGCTGGTGAGGATGTGGAGCAATAGGAACTCTTCTTCATTGCTGGTGGAAATGCGAAACCATACAACCACTTTGGAAGACAGTTTGGCAGTTTCTTACAAAACTAAACCTACTCTGACCATATAATCCATCAATTATGCCCCATGGTTATTTACCTAAATGACCTGAAATTTTCTGTCCACACAAAAAGATGCACATGGATGTTTATAGCAGCTTTATCCATAATGTCCAAATCTTGGAATCAACCAAGATGCCCTTCAGTAGGTAAATGGATCAATAAACTGTGGCACATCCAGACAGTGGAATATTATTCAAAGCTAAAAAGATGAACTATCAAGAAATGAAATGACATGAAGGAATCTTAGATGCATATTGCTAAGTGAAAGAAGCCAATCTGAAAAGACTATATACTGTATGATTCCAACTGTATGACATTCTGGAAAAGGCAAAACTATGGAGACAGTAAAACAGTGGTTGCTAGTGGTTAAAAGAGAGGAAGATATGAGTATGTGGAGCACAGAGGATTTGGGGGGCAGTGAAACTGTTCTGTATGATACTACAATGATAGACACATGTCATTATGGATTTGCCCAAATCCATAGAATGTAAAACACAAACAGTGGACCTTAATCTAAACCAAGGATTTGGGGTGATAATGATGTGTTAATGTAGGTTTATTAATTGTAAGAAGTATACCACTGTGGTGCAGGGTTTTGATAGTGGGGAAAGTTGTGTCTGTGTGGGAACAAGAGTATATGGGATTGCTCTGTATTTTCTGCTCAATTTTGCTATGATCCTAAAATTGCTTGAAAGAAAAATCTATTTAAAAGGAAAAAAGAAATCCAATATGTCAATCTCTACCTTTTAATTAGTGAATTTAGACAATTTGTATTTAATAAGGTTTTTAATATGCTTGGATTTAAAGCTATCATGCTATTTGTTTTCTATTTGCTCATTTGTTGTCTATGTTTTTTTTTTCTCTTTTTAAGGCTTATTTTAAATCAAGTGAGTATTACATGGTTCCATTGATCATTCATGTAGACTTATTAGCCATAATTCTTTAGATACATTAGAGTTTACATTTGATGCTTCTTTAACTTATCACAGTCAACCTGTAAGTAATATTGTACCACTTCATATGTAAATTTAGAATCTTACAATATTATAGTTATATTTCTCTTATTCATTTGCTATTTTTGTCCAAGAAATTGATTTTACATAACTTCAACTATATAATGTACTTTAAGAAATTTTCTTATAGTCAGTTACCTCATAAAGATATTTTAAAAAATAAATATTTTATATATATCTCCATACATACTATTTCCAGTATTACTTACTCATTTGTATGGGTCACATATCCATTTACTGTAATTATTCTTCTGTCTGCCTGAAGGATATTCTTTAACATTTCTGATACTGCATATGTCCTGGTGATAAATACTTTCAACTCTGGTATGTAAGAAATGCTTGTACTTCATCTTCGTTCAAAAAACATTCATTGGGTATAAAATTCTGAATTGACAGTTATGAATTACTTCACTATTTTAAGATGGTATGCCACTTTTCTCTCTATTTCATTGTTTCTGAAGAGAAGCATCCTGTAATTCTTATCTCTGCTCCTCTGAATTATTCTATATATTTTAGTTTTTATTTATGATTTTTTTCCAGTTGTAGTGCTTAGAGGTAAGAGTATATCTCTGGGAGAGCAGAAAGGAAAAATGTTATGTACGCAAATCATGATTTAGCTGTACAGAGCAACTTGAATTCAACTAAAAATAATAACAATTAGTGGAAAAAAATTATAAAATGAGAATGAATACTTATACTTGACGAATTCACAAGAAGCTGATGGACTCTCTCACCTGAATGTCTATAAACCAAAAAAATTATAAAGCTTTATGTCATGGCATCACAGGCCAAACAGGAGAGTGATCCCCCGAGAGAAGGGAAACTAACAAGGTGAGCCCTCGGGCTGCCCATTTCCCCCAGCTTCTTGTCTGGATGGAGCTTACAGGCTGCAGCACAGGGAGAATGAACACAAACAGAGCCCAATGGACAATCTGAGTGAAGGAGACAGAGCTGAGAATTTTAGGAGGCCAATGTGACTAGAATTTGCTGGGAGTGATGGAGGAGAGAGAGCTGCACAGAGAAGTTTCTCATCTGGGTGCAGTGTATGAGAAAGAGGGAGTGGTGATAGTTGACTTCCGTTTCCTGGAGCTGAGTAGTTGTGTGGATAATGGTGCCATTTTCTGATATTGCGAAGATGGGAGTTTTAAAAACAACAGGGGTGGAGGAGGGGAACTGTGTGGGAGGGGTGGGTATACCAAGTGACGGGTTCTAGAAAGACTCTCTACGAGGAGCCCTCAAGACATTCCAGTGGAGAAGTCATGTAGGAGAGTGAATATATGGATCTGGATCCCAAAGGTGAAGTTCAAACTGGGGATATAGACTTTGGAGTTATTCACATGTTACCATACATGGTTATGTAACATATAGCATATGGAGAGGCTGATATAAAAACA
>NW_011906647.1:0-1503 GCF_000151845.1 Pteropus vampyrus
TGGACAGAAGTGGCCCGGAGGGCAGGGCCCCCCTGCCGTGGTATGGATGTCTCCATCAGGGTGGGTGACCTCGGCTCCTGCCCAAATCAGGAGTGAGTGGAGTCACAGAGAAGCCCCTCCCCGGCCCAAAGCCAGCAGTCCCACCTGGCACACCACCTGCAGGACATCTCCCAGAACAAGAGCCTGAAAGCTGGAGTGACAGTGACTAGGCCTTGGCAGCCCTCAAGTCTAGGGTCCCGACAGCAGGTGGGGTCCCAGGTGTGGGGGTCAGGAACTGACGTGTCCTCTTCTGAATTAGAGATTACCTGGGCAGGACCCCGCCTAGGACCCCAAGGGCAGGGAGAAAGCATAGGGGTGCCAGCATTTGGCTTATCCTGGAGAAAAGTAGGAACAGGACAGGATAGCAGGGGCTCCAGGCCCAGCAGGGACAGCTTCTGTGACATTTGTCTTGGAAACTTGGACCCTCTCTGCCAAGCTTGTTTCTGTCTGCACCACAACCCCCTTGCGGCAGAAGGACATGGTGGGAAGTCTGTTCCCCTGTCGCTGCCCCAGCCCGAGCCTCATGCCTCCCCTTGCTGAGCTCTGCACTTCACGGCTCACCCCCAAAAGGTCCCCTAGTGCTGGCCTGGAGCCGACCTGCAGTGCCCCACCCTCAAGGAGAGAAGCCCAGGGTCAGTGAGCACATGACTATCCAGGCCCCTACCACGGATGCTGTGTTACGGCCTCCATCAGGTGAGTGCTGACTTCCTGCCCTTCCCTTGCCCTGTCCTATTTAACTTTTCCTAAATGTCACATCCCCTGCTCTCAGTGTCCCGGGCACCTGGGGAAACAGTGAGTTCCCCTAGTCAGGAGGGGTACCGCCCCTCTGCCCAGTCCCCAGTAAGCTCTGCTCCTCGACCGGTGTCCCAGGAGAGTTCCCTCCCAACTCTGTCTCCTCCCCTGCAGGACATGGCTGGTGGCCCTGGGCCTGGCTTCAGCCCTGCCATGGACTGGCCATGTCTGGAGGGCAGAGGAGGGGGCAGCCAGGGCCCCAGGAGCAGTAACAATGTGGGAGACGGGGTGGACAGGTCCTCTCCTGGTAGCTCTCTTAGCTGGAAAGCAAAGTGGCTTTGGCCATCTCAGGGCCCTATCTACCCCAGCTATGCTGGTTTCCATAGCAACTGTGCTTCACTTTCTGCCCCAAGTACCTGAGCCAGTGCTGTGCTGGTCCGGCTTGGCAGTGGCCACCACTGAGCCTTCAGGGCATGTGCGGCCCTCAGGACTCCTGTCACCCCATGGCCCCCCGAGGGGCCTCGGGGTTCGTGCCCCTCCTGGGCAATAAAACCCTGGAGGCAGAGCAAGCACTCAGGTTGCCCTGGGGCCCAGCAACCCACCTTTCTGTCCCGAGGGTGCTGCCACCAATGACAGTTTTCACAGGAGCGGGCTCTGAGGGTGTCTGGGGGGAGGGGGGTGATAATAACTCAGGCTCTCAACCTCATCTAAACTTCACTCCCTGCGGAGCCC
>NW_011906648.1:0-2169 GCF_000151845.1 Pteropus vampyrus
CATATATTACATTACATGTACTTATATATTTTATGTTATATATAAAATACAGTTACAGATGTTTTTATAAAATGTATATAAAAACTGGGGGAGACGTGACAAAAAAGAATTGACGCCTAGATCTTTGAGGATCGGAAGCACCCCCGTGGACATCGGCAGGGCCTTTGAGCTAAGGAGCTCGTGCCCTGAAAGCTCTTGGTCACCACCCCACGGCCCCTGCGGGCCAATAGGGACAGCCCAGGCGGGGGCGGACCCCCCACCTGCCGACGTGGTTGCTTTCGTTTCACTGCTTTGGGAGCCCGTAAAGCCCAGCGAGCCACGCGGCGGCTCAGGTGGCGAGGGTTTATCGTGGTGCAGCGAGGGGCCGCAGTCTCGCGGGAATCGGGAGCATGTCACGACCCGGGGTGGTGAGGACTGGGACAGGAAGGCCTTTGAGAATCCAGGGCGCCCACCGACGGGCTCCAGGAGCCCTCACCGCGAGAGTCCAGGAGCGGCCCTCCGGCTCGCTATCTTTCCCTTGACTTGCCGCTCTCCGGTCCCCACTTCCCTTTGTGTGTCCGCCCGTCTCTTCCTGCTTCCAGTGGCTTCTTTGCCCTCCTTTCTCATGACTGTCCAGCTTCCACTAGCCACGTGACTCTGTCCGCATTTCCCAGATAAAACTGTGGAGACCGGATGGAGCTTCCTGTGCCAGCCAGTCTTGGAATTGGGTGACCTTGGGGTGGTCACTCCTGACCCAGTCAGCCATGGCAGGAGGAAGCGGAGGGATCGAGTGCACCAGAACAGAGCTGCGACATACGAGAAACAGCCTGGGCCGCTTCCCGACAAGGGACGCTAGACCTTGCGTGATGACCTGATTTACATTTCCCAAGGTGGTCAAGAATGTGAGGTGTGGCAGAGAGAGTGACGGCAGCCCTTGTACCTCGGAGGAGCCGTAGGAGTCAATGTCGCATAAGCAGGATCGTGTGAGACAAACATTCGAAGGCTGAATACGATTGCTGAGAACGAGGTGGCGAGGTTTGACCGCCAGAGTCGTCACAGGTGAGCGGGTCAGCTAAGTGGGACTATTTCACTCTCTGCCTCCAGCTCTTGGGTGAGAAAAACACACCTAAGAAGAGTGTGACCACCTTTCATAACTTAGAAGTGTTATCATGTGAACGAGGTTCGCAAAATGTTGTCCAGTTGGCCTGTTAAGGGGCCTCCTTTCCTATCTACGGAGTGGCTCTCCCTGGGGGAGAGAAACGTCCCTGTTTGAGAAGGCACCTACTCCCAGCTCCTTCCATTCAATCGAAAACTACTGATCGGGACACTCACGTGCGGGCGCTGGTGAACGGGAAGTTTGTAGGCTCGCGGGGAAACAGAAAACAAGCAGAAAAGTCAGGACGAGGCCATTTCAGAGAACGACAAGTCTAAGAGGGGAAATGAGGAGGCCAGGCAGCAGACCACGGCAGCCTTCCTGGTGGAAGGGGGCACTGGAGCCCTGGAGAAGGGCCGCAGAGAATCGGGAGGCGGCCTAGGGGCAAAAGCCTCCAGATGCGATGGGCGAGGCTGAGGGGGAAGGGTCTGGAGAGCTGCTCCCCAGGCCTCGGGACTCCCTCTCTATTCAGCCGAGAGGAACCTGAGCCACGATTCAGGTCCTGATCCAAGTAACCCACGAGGGCGAGAGGGAAGAGAGAGGCCTGGTCCTGTTGAGGGGAAAGTGGCCAGGTGGAGAAATGTCACGGCTACTCAATTACGCACATTTCTCTTCTTCGCTTTAGGCACCTGGAGCGTGAGGTCAGCATTGCGAACAACGAAAAACTTGTAATTAATTTTAATGGATGATCTTCTCCTCTATCTTTCTCTCACTTAGTAGATCTATTTGGCAGCCTTCCTAATGTCCCCTCAGGCTCTCCTGCTGATACTGATTCACTCCCCGTTTACTTCGTTTTGTTATTTTGGTCAGCTTATTCGTTTTATGGTTTTCGGTCAGCTTCTCTTCTGTTCCTTCAGCTTATATATTGGAGGAAATTGCATAATCATTCAGTTAACACATGTTTTAAAGATCAGAATGTGAAAATTTAGACAAAAATTGAATGAGGGAAAGTCCGCCTATGCATTAGCCATGTGTATTTCTTAAGAATATAAGTATTGGAAAGAAATGAAATTTTGACAGCTGATATTTCAAGAATA
>NW_011906649.1:0-3138 GCF_000151845.1 Pteropus vampyrus
GAAAAAAATCCAAATATCTTCTATATAATATTTCTAGTTCAAACTTCATAATTAATCATTATTTAAGCTCTTAATTGTATATATATCGACCCCATACCACTGTGGCTACTCAACCTTCTATCGATTACATAATACTACTAACATTCTATAAATGTATTTTAATACTTTTTTGAAGTAGCTTACAAGACAGAAGCTCATTAGATATAGTCCTATATTTTTTTGAAATGCAAGTTATAATGATGGGTTTTATTACTTTCTATTAACTAATATTATTGCTAATTTTCCATTTTGATGAAAATGTTATGGGAAGGTAGTTTGATTCTGCTGTTTTATACTTATTGTTATCTTGCCAGTTGTTTGATTGAATCAATAAATTATTGTGTTATCCTGTTTCTGAATGAATGAGCTATCAAATATTTTTCTGGTGATTCTGATGTTTTGCTTGAAGTCCTGGAAAGAATAAAATGTACATTAGATAATTTCAAAATTTTCTCCAGAGACTAGTCATTAAGAATACAAAGAAAAATAAGAAGGAAGTATCACTAAGTTGTAGATGTACATATATTTTCTATCATGCTCTGTGCCATTTGTAAAGAAAAAATTATCTTATTCAATGAGGCAATGAATTCATTTTCAAGAAATTCAAGGAGGAGAAATAGAAAAAAAAGAGACTGAGGTAAGAAGATAAAAAATAAAGGTTAATGAGTAAAAGAAAGGAAGAGAAAAAAAACAGAGATAGAAGGAATGAAGAAAGATAGCAAGAGGCCAAGAAGAAAAAAAGAGGGAGGGAAGAAACAAATGACAATGACAGGAAGAAGAGAAGAAGAGTGAGGGATTTTTTCTCTTAGGAAACATTAAATGGCTCTTCCTTGTCTAAAATAATGAACAAGTTTCCTCCATTGATGCAATCCTTGCCTGTCTCTCTTGCCTTTGCAAGCCCCTTCTTTTTGTTTTTAATTTTTATTTTTCATTCAGAGTTGACATTTGATACTATTCCATACCAGCTTCAGGTGTACAGCATAATGGCCAGACCTCTTCTTGACCTGAAACTCAAGCTAACTCCCATTGTCCATTGAATATACTTGGCTCTCTCCTACTCCAAGTCTTTGTACATGTTGTTTGTTTGATTTGCTTTTCCCTCAATCATCAAGAATTATCTCTGCCTATTTGTCCCAGGCATTGGCTCTAAGTTTCATTCTCATAGTTACAACAAAGACATTTTTTTTAAAATAGATGTATTTATATGGAACTAGCAGTATCCTCACACATTACCAAGGCCATGACCAAGAGTCTATCTTATTATTTATCTAAACTCAAAATAAAAAAGAGAGAAAAATACTGGGTTTTATTTTTTTAGAATAATAAAATGTACATGCACACTGTAACTCAAAAAGTATAATTTTTAGAATACTATATAAACAATATAGTTTACAATTTGCAATACTATGAAAACAATACAAAATAAACAGTATTTAGCTTTGACTGCTCATTTTCCTAAAGGAAAAACAAAATATTAAAAATGAATTCACTGCCAGTAATTCCTAAAAAGAAAATAATCTACCCATGCATTCTCCTTAGAAATAAAGAGGAGAGGTTAATTCTTACTCAAGTATTAATGGAAAATTTTAAGGATACACAGCAGAAGGACACAACATGTGATGGAAGCTGTCCTTTAGTCTAAGTGGGCAGAAGCAGTAAATGCCCACAAGGCTTCAGGAATGTAAAGCACAGGGGACTGACCTATTAGAGATAAAATGGGGTGGGAATCACTCTTAGGCAGTTACCCATACTCATTATAGCTCTGCTGCTTACAAACGCTTTTTGATCCAGGGTCACATTTTTTTCAATTTTTATTCATAGGATTTTTGACAGAACAATTAGAAATCTAAGACAAATAATAACATTGAGAAAATAATGCATTGAGTTCTACTAACCTTATGTAATTTAATATTCTATTAAGCTAAAATTCCCTTTTAGTCTAATTCCATAGTCTACAAACTATCTTTTATGTGTGGTTGAAATTTCAGTGTAGGTCTAAATACAGAAAGAAAATATGCTGGTCGTCCTAGCGCAAGTATTCACACTTGCATTACGTGTATATGCTGTTGATATTTTGAACATATGTCTCAACCAAATGATATTAATTATGAGAGGCCTTACCTAAGATATATACCTACTTCACTGCAAAGTTGGTTTTGGACCGTGGCAAGTGAAATATCATAGAAGATAGCCAAGGGACTTCTAGCGGCATCACTCTACTTAATATCTACTGGATACTTTTATTTTTTTTTAAATTCATACCTGCAGAAATTCATATGTACCTATTAGGACAGGTTACTCAACAGTTACAGGACTGTTGTACTATCAGCTAATTCAGAGACGCCAAATACACTAATGTAATGAGATGGTGGGTTATATAAGAGATGAAGCAGAGAATGTCTAGGAGCCAGGATGTTCTAATAAAAGCCCAGAGAGAGGAGTGTGTGTTTGGGGTTTGGGGTGAGGAGGGGCTTATTGTATCATGAAGAAATTGATTGTCTTGGATTAGAGGTACAAAATATGAAATATAGAAATGTAGAAAATGAGGTGGAGCAGTTTCAAACACAAGGTCAGCTTTTTCGAAATGATGCCAGGGATAACCTCATCCTAAGTAAAAAAATGTGAGAGGTTTTTTTCCTCCCCATATTTTTTATTCTCTCTTTTTTCTCTTTTATTTCCTCTGAACTTTACCACATGGTACCTTCCCAGAAGTCAATATCCTGTCTTTTTCTTTGGATACGTTACTTTTTACGGCACATTTGAGAGTTCTGGCACTGTATTACAAAGTAAAACGTCTACTTGGAATTCCGGAAACATCTCATACTCAATCTATATGTCTAAAACAGAACAAATTATCTTATCTGACCCCCCATCTCTAACAATGAACTTTTAGCTTGTCCTTTATGATTTTCGTCAGTGGATTATTTTCTACATAGTAGTTCCAGGTTCATTCTTTTCTCTTTCCTTTCCCTTAAGCTGCCAGTCAATAGTTTCTAAAGATTTGTTGATGCTCCTTCTAATTATCTCTTGCATATTCTTCTCTTATGCAGGCCCATTGTTCCTACCTTGAGACAAGCTTTCATCATGCCTTGTCTTGAG